>NW_027477617.1:0-63273 GCF_051020955.1 Megalopta genalis | reverse complement strand
TTATTTCGCCAGCATTTGAAACTATATCACTTATATCACAAGTATTTGAAGCTAAATCATTTGATTCGCATGGATTTGAAGCTAAACCTTCTAGATCGCATTGATTTGAAGCTACATCATATGTTTCGCATGGATTTGAAGCTAACTCGATTATTTCGCCAGAATTTGAAGCTATATCACTTATATCGCAAGTATTTGAAGCTAAATCATTTGTTTCCCGTGGATCTGAAGCCAAACCTTCTACATCGCATTTTTTGAAGCTACATCATATGTTTCGCATGGATTTGAAGCTAACTCGATTATTTCGCCAGAATTTGAAGCTATATCACTTATATCGCAAGTATTTGAAGCTAAATAATTTGTTTCGCATGGATTAGAAGCTAAACCTTCTACATCGCATTGATTTGAAGCTACATCATGTGTTTCACATGGAGTTGAAGCTAACTCGATTAGTTCGCCAGAATTTGAAGCTATATCACTTATATCGCAAGTATTTGAAGCTAAATCATTTGTTTCCCGTGGATCTGAAGCCAAACCTTCTACATCGCATTGATTAGAAGTTACATCATGCGTTTCGCATGGATTTGGAGCTAACTCGATTATTTCGCCATAATTTGAAACTGTATCACTTATATCGCAAGTATTTGAAGCTAAATAATTTGTTTCGCATGGATTTGAAGCTAAACTTTCAACACCGCATTGATTTGAAGCTACATCATGTGTTTCGCATGGATTTGAAGCTAACTCGTTTATTTCGCCAGCATTTGAAGCTATATCACTTATATCGCAAGTATTTCAAGCTAAATCATTTGTTTCCCATGGGTTTGATTCTAAACCATCTACATCGCATTGATTTGAAGTTACATCATATGTTTCGCTTGGATTTGAAGCTAACTCGATTATTTCGCCAGCATTTGAAGCTATATCACTTATATCGCAAGTATTTGAAACTAAATCGTTTGTTTCTCATGAATTTCAAGCTAAACCATGTGTTTCGCATGAATGTGAAGCTAAATTATGTGATTGGCATGGATTTGAAGTTCAAGCGTTTGTTTCGCCTGCATTTGAAGCTATATCAATTAAATCACAAGTATTTGAAGCTACATCATGTGTTTCGCATGGATTTGAAGCTAACTCGATTATTTCGCCAGCATTTGAAACTATATCACTTATATCGCAAGTATTTGAAGCTAAACAATTTTTTCGCTTGGATTTGAAGCTAAACCATATACATCGCATTGATTTGAAGCTACATCACGTGTTTCGCATGGATTCGATGCTAACTCGATTATTTCGCCAGCATTTGAATCTATATCACTTATATCGCAAGTATTTGAAGCTAAATCATTTGATTCGCATGGATTTGAAGCTAAACCTTCTAGATCGCATTGATTTGAAACTACATCATGTGTTTCGCATGGATTTGAAGCTAACTCGTTTGTTTGACACGTACTTGAAGCTAAATCATTTGTTTCGCATGGATTTGATTCTAAACCATCTACATCGCATTGATTTGAAGTTACATCATATGTTTCGCATGGATTTGATGCTAACTCGATTATTTCGCCAGCATTTGAAACTATATCACTTATATCGCAAGTATTTGAAGCTAAATCATTTGATTCGCATGGATTTGAAGCTAAACCTTCTAGATCGCATTGATTTGAAACTACGTCATGTGTTTCGCATGGATTTGAAGCTATCTCGATTATTTCGCCAGCATTTGATGCTAGACAACTTATATCGCAAGTATTTGAAGCTAAATCATTTGTTTCCCGTGGATCTGAAGCCAAACCTTCTACATCGCATTGATTAGAAGTTTCATCATGTGTTTCGCATGGATTTGATGCTAACTCGATTATTTCGCCAGCATTTGAATCTATATCACTTATATCGTAAGTATTTGAAGCGAAATCATTTGATTCGCATGGATTTGAAGCTAAACCTTCTAGATCGCATTGATTTGAAACTACATCATGTGTTTCGCATGGATTTGAAGCTAACTCGTTTGTTTGACACGTATTTGAAGCTAAATCATTTGTTTCGCTTGGATTTGGAGCAAAACCTTCTACATCGCATTGATTTGAAGCTACATCATGTGCTTCGCTTGGATTTGAAGCTAACTCGATTATTTCGCCAGCATTTGAAGCTATATCACTTATATCGTAAGTATTTCAAGCTAAATCATTTGTTTCGCATGGGTTTGATTCTAAACCATCTACATCGCATTGATTTGAAGCTAAATCATGTGCTTCGCTTGGATTTGAAACTAACTCGATTATTTCGCCAGCATTTGAAGCTATATCACTTATATCGCAAGTATTTGAAGCTAAATAATTTGTTTCGCATGGATTTGAAGCTAAACCATCTACATCGCATTGATTTGAAGCTACATCATGTGTTTCGCATGGATTTGATGCTAACTCGATTATTTCGCCAGCATTTGAATCTATATCACTTATATCGTAAGTATTTGAAGCGAAATCATTTGATTCGCATGGATTTGAAGCTAAACCTTCTAGATCGCATTGATTTGAAACTACATCATGTGTTTCGCATGGATTTGAAGCTAACTCGTTTGTTTGACACGTATTTGAAGCTAAATCATTTGTTTCGCTTGGATTTGGAGCAAAACCTTCTACATCGCATTGATTTGAAGCTACATCATGTGCTTCGCTTGGATTTGAAGCTAACTCGATTATTTCGCCAGCATTTGAAGCTATATCACTTATATCGCAAGTGTTTGAAGCTAAATCATTTGTTTCGCATGGAGTTGAAGCTAAACCTTATACATCGCATTGATTTGAAGCAACATCATGTGTTTCGAATGGATTTGAAGCTAACTCGATTATTTCTCCAGCATTTGAAACTATATCACTTATATCGCAAGTATTTGAAGCTAAATAATTTGTTTCGCATGGATTTGAAGCTAAACCATCTACATCGCATTGATTTGAAGCTACATCACGTGTTTCGCATGGATTTGATGCTAACTCTATTATTTCGCCAGCATTTGAAGCTATATCACTTATATCGCAAGTATTTGAAACTAAATCATTTGTTTCGCATGAATTTCAAGCTAAACCATGTGTTTCGCATGAATGTGAATCTAAATTATGTGATTCGCATGGATTTGAAGTTCAAGCGTTTGTTTCGACTGCATTTGAAGCTATATCAATTAAATCACAAGTATTTGAAGCTACATCATGTGTTTCGCATGGATTTGAAGCTAACTCGATTATTTCGCCAGCATTTGAAA
The DNA here is from genome assembly GCF_051020955.1 of Megalopta genalis. Taxonomy (NCBI): domain Eukaryota; kingdom Metazoa; phylum Arthropoda; class Insecta; order Hymenoptera; family Halictidae; genus Megalopta; species Megalopta genalis. The sequence goes on along the minus strand of NW_027477617.1, from coordinate 60,014 downwards.
CTATATCACTTATATCGCAAGTATTTGAAGTTAAATAATTTGTTTCGCATGGATTTGAAGCTAAACCATCTACATCGCATTGATTTGAAGCTACATCATGTGTTTCGCATGGATTTGAAGGTAACTCGTTTATTTCGCCAGCATTTGAAGCTATATCACTTATATCGCAAGTGTTTGAAGCTAAATCATTTGTTTCGCATGGAGTTGAAGCTAAACCTTATACATCGCATTGATTTGAAGCAACATCATGTGTTTCGCATGGATTTGAAGCTAACTCGATTATTTCTCCAGCATTTGAAGCTATATTACTTATATCGCAAGTATTTGAAACTAAATCATTTGTTTCGCATGAATTTCAAGCTAAACCATGTGTTTCGCATGAATGTGAAGCTAAATTATGTGATTGGCATGGATTTGAAGTTCAAGCGTTTGTTTCGCCTGCATTTGAAGCTATATCAATTAAATCACAAGTATTTGAAGCTACATCATGTGTTTCGCATGGATTTGAAGCTAACTCGATTATTTCGCCAGCATTTGAAACTATATCACTTATATCGCAAGTATTTGAAGCTAAATAATTTTTTCGCTTGGATTTGAAGCTAAACCATCTACATCGCATTGATTTGAAGCTACATCATGTGTTTCGCATGGATTTGAAGCTAACTCGATTATTTCGCCAGCATTTGAAACTATATCACTTATATCGCAAGTATTTGAAGCTAAATAATTTGTTTCGCATGGATTTGAAGCTAAACCATCTACATCGCATTGATTTGAAGCTACATCACGTGTTTCGCATGGATTTGATGCTAACTCGATTATTTCGCCAGCATTTGAAGCTATATCACTTATATAGCAAGTATTTGAAACTAAATCATTTGTTTCGCATGAATTTCAAGCTAAACCATGTGTTTCGCATGAATGTGAATCTAAATTATGTGATTCGCATGGATTTGAAGTTCAAGCGTTTGTTTCGACTGCATTTGAAGCTATATCAATTAAATCACAAGTATTTGAAGCTACATCATGTGTTTCGCATGGATTTGAAGCTAACTCGATTATTTCGCCAGCATTTGAAACTATATCACTTATATCGCAAGTATTTGAAGCTAAATAATTTGTTTCGCATGGATTTGAAGCTAAACCATCTACATCGCATTGATTTGAAGCTACATCATGTGTTTCGCATCGATTTGAAGGTAACTCGTTTATTTCGCCAGCATTTGAAGCTATATCACTTATATCGCAAGTGTTTGAAGCTAAATCATTTGTTTCGCATGGAGTTGAAGCTAAACCTTATACATCGCATTGATTTGAAGCAACATCATGTGTTTCGCATGGATTTGAAGCTAACTCGATTATTTCTCCAGCATTTGAAGCTATATTACTTATATCGCAAGTATTTGAAGCTAAATTATTTGTTTAACATGGATTTGAAACTAATCCTTCTACATCGCATTAAATTTGATGATACGTAATATGTTTCGCATGGATTTGAAGCTAACTCGTTTATTTCGCCACCATTTGAAGCTATATCACTTATATCGAAGTATTTGAAGCTAAATCATTTGTTTCCCGTGGATCTGAAGCCAAACTTTCTACATCGCATTGATTTGAAGTTACATCATGTGTTTCGCATGGATTTGAAGCTAACTCGTTTATTTCGCCATAATTTGAAACTATATCACTTATATCGCAAGTATTTGAAGCTAAATCATTTGTTTCCCGTGGATCTGAAGCCAAACCTTCTACATCCCATTGATTTGAAGTTACATCATGTGTTTCGCATGGATTTGAAGCTAACTCGTTTATTTCGCCATAATTTGAAACTATGTCACTTATATCGCAATTATTTGAAGCTAAATCATTTGTTTCGCTTGGATTTGAAGCTAAACCTTATACATCGCATTGATTTGAAGCTGCACCATGTGTTTCGAATGGATTTGAAGCTAACTCGTTTGTTTGACACGTATTTGAAGCTAAATCATTTGTTTCGCTTGGATTTGAAGCAAAACCTTCTACATCGCATTGATTTGAAGCTACATCATGTGCTTCGCTTGGATTTGAAGCTAACTTGATTATTTCGCCAGCATTTGAAGCTATATCACTTATATCGCAAGTATTTGAAGCTAAATCATTCGTTTCCCGTGGATCTGAAGCCAATCCTTCTACATCGCATTGATTTGAAGTTACATCATGTGTTTCGCATGGATTTGAAGCTAACTCGTTTATTTCGCCATAATTTGAAACTATATCACTTATATCGCAAGTATTTGAAGCTAAATAATTTGTTTCGCATGGATTTGAAGCTAACTCGTTTATTTCGCCACCATTTGAAGCTATATCACTTATATCGCAAGTATTTGAAGCTAAATCATTTGTTTCCCGTGGATCTGAAGCCAAACCTTCTACATCGCATTGATTTGAAGTTACATCATGTGTTTCGCATGGATTTGAAGCTAACTCGCTTATTTCGCCATAATTTGAAACTATATCACTTATATCGCAAGTATTTGAAGCTAAATAATTTGTTTCGCATGGATTTGAAGCTAAACCATCTACATCGCATTGATTTGAAGCTATATCATGTGTTTCGCATTAATTTGAAGCTAACTCGATTATTTCGACAGAATTTGAAGCTATATCACTTATATCGCAAGTATTTGAAGCTAAATAATTTGTTTCGCATGGATTAGGAGCTAAACCTTCTACATCGCATTGATTTGAAGCTACATCATGTGTTTCACATGGAGTTGAAGCTAACTCGATTATTTCGCCAGAATTTGAAGCTATATCACTTATATCGCAAGTATTTGAAGCTAAATCATTTGTTTCCCGTGGATCTGAAGCCAAACCTTCTACATCGCATTGATTAGAAGTTACATCATGTGTTTCGCATGGATTTGAAGCTAACTCGATTATTTCGCCATAATTTGAAACTGTATCACTTATATCGCAAGTATTTGCAGCTAAATAATTTGTTTCGCATGGATTTGAAGCTAAACTTTCAACACCGCATTGATTTGAAGCTACATCATGTGTTTCGCATGGATTTGAAGCTAACTCGTTTATTTCGCCAGCATTTGAAGCTATATCACTTATATCGCAAGTATTTCAAGCTAAATCATTTGTTTCGCATGGGTTTGATTCTAAACCATCTACATCGCATTGATTTGAAGTTACATCATATGTTTCGCTTGGATTTGAAGCTAACTCGATTATTTCGCCAGCATTTGAAGCTATATCACTTATATCGCAAGTATTTGAAACTAAATCATTTGTTTCTCATGAATTTCAAGCTAAACCATGTGTTTCGCATGAATGTGAAGCTAAATTATGTGATTGGCATGGATTTGAAGTTCAAGCGTTTGTTTCGCCTGCATTTGAAGCTATATCAATTAAATCACAAGTATTTGAAGCTACATCATGTGTTTCGCATGGATTTGAAGCTAACTCGATTATTTCGCCAGCATTTGAAACTATATCACTTATATCGCAAGTATTTGAAGCTAAACAATTTTTTCGCTTGGATTTGAAGCTAAACCATATACATCGCATTGATTTGAAGCTACATCACGTGTTTCGCATGGATTCGATGCTAACTCGATTATTTCGCCAGCATTTGAATCTATATCACTTATATCGCAAGTATTTGAAGCTAAATCATTTGATTCGCATGGATTTGAAGCTAAACCTTCTAGATCGCATTGATTTGAAACTACATCATGTGTTTCGCATGGATTTGAAGCTAACTCGTTTGTTTGACACGTATTTGAAGCTAAATCATTTGTTTCGCATGGATTTGATTCTAAACCATCTACATCGCATTGATTTGAAGTTACATCATATGTTTCGCATGGATTTGATGCTAACTCGATTATTTCGCCAGCATTTGAAACTATATCACTTATATCGCAAGTATTTGAAGCTAAATCATTTGATTCGCATGGATTTGAAGCTAAACCTTCTAGATCGCATTGATTTGAAACTACGTCATGTGTTTCGCATGGATTTGAAGCTATCTCGATTATTTCGCCAGCATTTGATGCTAGACAACTTATATCGCAAGTATTTGAAGCTAAATCATTTGTTTCCCGTGGATCTGAAGCCAAACCTTCTACATCGCATTGATTAGAAGTTACATCATGTGTTTCGCATGGATTTGAAGCTAACTCGATTATTTCGCCATAATTTGAAACTGTATCACTTATATCGCAAGTATTTGAAGCTAAATAATTTATTTCGCATGGATTTGAAGCTAAACTTTCTACACCGCATTGATTTGAAGCTACATCATGTGTTTCGCATGGATTTGAAGCTAACTCGTTTATTTCGCCAGCATTTGAAGCTATATCACTTATATCGCAAGTATTTCAAGCTAAATCATTTGTTTCGCATGGGTTTGATTCTAAACCATCTACATCGCATTGATTTGAAGCTAAATCATGTGCTTCGCTTGGATTTGAAACTAACTCGATTATTTCGCCAGCATTTGAAGCTATATCACTTATATCGCAAGTATTTGAAGCTAAATAATTTGTTTCGCATGGATTTGAAGCTAACTCGATTATTTCGCCAGCATTTGAAACTATATCACTTATATCGCAAGTATTTGAAGCTAAACAATTTTTTCGCTTGGATTTGAAGCTAAACCATATACATCGCATTGATTTGAAGCTACATCACGTGTTTCGCATGGATTCAATGCTAACTCGATTATTTCGCCAGCATTTGAATCTATATCACTTATATCGCAAGTATTTGAAGCTAAATCATTTGATTCGCATGGATTTGAAGCTAAACCTTCTAGATCGCATTGATTTGAAACTACATCATGTGTTTCGCATGGATTTGAAGCTAACTCGTTTGTTTGACACGTATTTGAAGCTAAATCATTTGTTTCGCATGGATTTGATTCTAAACCATCTACATCGCATTGATTTGAAGTTACATCATATGTTTCGCATGGATTTGATGCTAACTCGATTATTTCGCCAGCATTTGAAACTATATCACTTATATCGCAAGTATTTGAAGCTAAATCATTTGATTCGCATGGATTTGAAGCTAAACCTTCTAGATCGCATTGATTTGAAACTACGTCATGTGTTTCGCATGGATTTGAAGCTATCTCGATTATTTCGCCAGCATTTGATGCTAGACAACTTATATCGCAAGTATTTGAAGCTAAATCATTTGTTTCCCGTGGATCTGAAGCCAAACCTTCTACATCGCATTGATTAGAAGTTACATCATGTGTTTCGCATGGATTTGAAGCTAACTCGATTATTTCGCCATAATTTGAAACTGTATCACTTATATCGCAAGTATTTGAAGCTAAATAATTTATTTCGCATGGATTTGAAGCTAAACTTCCTACACCGCATTGATTTGAAGCTACATCATGTGTTTCGCATGGATTTGAAGCTAACTCGTTTATTTCGCCAGCATTTGAAGCTATATCACTTATATCGCAAGTATTTCAAGCTAAATCATTTGTTTCGCATGGGTTTGATTCTAAACCATCTACATCGCATTGATTTGAAGCTAAATCATGTGCTTCGCTTGGATTTGAAACTAACTCGATTATTTCGCCAGCATTTGAAGCTATATCACTTATATCGCAAGTATTTGAAGCTAAATAATTTGTTTCGCATGGATTTGAAGCTAAACCATCTACATCGCATTGATTTGAAGCTACATCATGTGTTTCGCATGGATTTGATGCTAACTCGATTATTTCGCCAGCATTTGAATCTATATCACTTATATCGTAAGTATTTGAAGCTAAATCATTTGATTCGCATGGATTTGAAGCTAAACCTTCTAGATCGCATTGATTTGAAACTACATCATGTGTTTCGCATGGATTTGAAGCTAACTCGTTTGTTTGACACGTATTTGAAGCTAAATCATTTGTTTCGCTTGGATTTGGAGCAAAACCATCTACATCGCATTGATTTGAAGCTACATCATGTGCTTCGCTTGGATTTGAAGCTAACTCGATTATTTCGCCAGCATTTGAAGCTATATCACTTATATCGCAAGTGTTTGAAGCTAAATCATTTGTTTCGCATGGAGTTGAAGCTAAACCTTATACATCGCATTGATTTGAAGCAACATCATGTGTTTCGAATGGATTTGAAGCTAACTCGATTATTTCTCCAGCATTTGAAGCTATATTACTTATATCGCAAGTATTTGAAACTAAATCATTTGTTTCGCGTGAATTTCAAGCTAAACCATGTGTTTCGCATGAATGTGAAGCTAAATTATGTGATTGGCATGGATTTGAAGTTCAAGCGTTTGTTTCGCCTGCATTTGAAGCTATATCAATTAAATCACAAGTATTTGAAGCTACATCATGTGTTTCGCATGGATTTGAAGCTAACTCGATTATTTCGCCAGCATTTGAAACTATATCACTTATATCGCAAGTATTTGAAGCTAAATAATTTTTTCGCTTGGATTTGAAGCTAAACCATCTACATCGCATTGATTTGAAGCTACATCATGTGTTTCGCATGGATTTGAAGCTAACTCGATTATTTCGCCAGCATTTGAAACTATATCACTTATATCGCAAGTATTTCAAGCTAAATCATTTGTTTCGCATGGGTTTGATTCTAAACCATCTACATCGCATTGATTTGAAGTTACATCATATGTTTCGCTTGGATTTGAAGCTAACTCGATTATTTCGCCAGCATTTGAAGCTATATCACTTATATCGCAAGTATTTGAAACTAAATCATTTGTTTCTCATGAATTTCAAGCTAAACCATGTGTTTCGCATGAATGTGAAGCTAAATTATGTGATTGGCATGGATTTGAAGTTCAAGCGTTTGTTTCGCCTGCATTTGAAGCTATATCAATTAAATCACAAGTATTTGAAGCTACATCATGTGTTTCGCATGGATTTGAAGCTAACTCGATTATTTCGCCAGCATTTGAAACTATATCACTTATATCGCAAGTATTTGAAGCTAAACAATTTTTTCGCTTGGATTTGAAGCTAAACCATATACATCGCATTGATTTGAAGCTACATCACGTGTTTCGCATGGATTCGATGCTAACTCGATTATTTCGCCAGCATTTGAATCTATATCACTTATATCGCAAGTATTTGAAGCTAAATCATTTGATTCGCATGGATTTGAAGCTAAACCTTCTAGATCGCATTGATTTGAAACTACATCATGTGTTTCGCATGGATTTGAAGCTAACTCGTTTGTTTGACACGTATTTGAAGCTAAATCATTTGTTTCGCATGGATTTGATTCTAAACCATCTACATCGCATTGATTTGAAGTTACATCATATGTTTCGCATGGATTTGATGCTAACTCGATTATTTCGCCAGCATTTGAAACTATATCACTTATATCGCAAGTATTTGAAGCTAAATCATTTGATTCGCATGGATTTGAAGCTAAACCTTCTAGATCGCATTGATTTGAAACTACGTCATGTGTTTCGCATGGATTTGAAGCTATCTCGATTATTTCGCCAGCATTTGATGCTAGACAACTTATATCGCAAGTATTTGAAGCTAAATCATTTGTTTCCCGTGGATCTGAAGCCAAACCTTCTACATCGCATTGATTAGAAGTTACATCATGTGTTTCGCATGGATTTGAAGCTAACTCGATTATTTCGCCATAATTTGAAACTGTATCACTTATATCGCAAGTATTTGAAGCTAAATAATTTATTTCGCATGGATTTGAAGCTAAACTTTCTACACCGCATTGATTTGAAGCTACATCATGTGTTTCGCATGGATTTGAAGCTAACTCGTTTATTTCGCCAGCATTTGAAGCTATATCACTTATATCGCAAGTATTTCAAGCTAAATCATTTGTTTCGCATGGGTTTGATTCTAAACCATCTACATCGCATTGATTTGAAGCTAAATCATGTGCTTCGCTTGGATTTGAAACTAACTCGATTATTTCGCCAGCATTTGAAGCTATATCACTTATATCGCAAGTATTTGAAGCTAAATAATTTGTTTCGCATGGATTTGAAGCTAACTCGATTATTTCGCCAGCATTTGAAACTATATCACTTATATCGCAAGTATTTGAAGCTAAACAATTTTTTCGCTTGGATTTGAAGCTAAACCATATACATCGCATTGATTTGAAGCTACATCACGTGTTTCGCATGGATTCGATGCTAACTCGATTATTTCGCCAGCATTTGAATCTATATCACTTATATCGCAAGTATTTGAAGCTAAATCATTTGATTCGCATGGATTTGAAGCTAAACCTTCTAGATCGCATTGATTTGAAACTACATCATGTGTTTCGCATGGATTTGAAGCTAACTCGTTTGTTTGACACGTATTTGAAGCTAAATCATTTGTTTCGCATGGATTTGATTCTAAACCATCTACATCGCATTGATTTGAAGTTACATCATATGTTTCGCATGGATTTGATGCTAACTCGATTATTTCGCCAGCATTTGAAACTATATCACTTATAACGCAAGTATTTGAAGCTAAATCATTTGATTCGCATGGATTTGAAGCTAAACCTTCTAGATCGCATTGATTTGAAACTACGTCATGTGTTTCGCATGGATTTGAAGCTATCTCGATTATTTCGCCAGCATTTGATGCTAGACAACTTATATCGCAAGTATTTGAAGCTAAATAATTTATTTCGCATGGATTTGAAGCTAAACTTTCTACACCGCATTGATTTGAAGCTACATCATGTGTTTCGCATGGATTTGAAGCTAACTCGTTTATTTCGCCAGCATTTGTAGCTATATCACTTATATCGCAAGTATTTCAAGCTAAATCATTTGTTTCGCATGGGTTTGATTCTAAACCATCTACATCGCATTGATTTGAAGCTAAATCATGTGCTTCGCTTGGATTTGAAACTAACTCGATTATTTCGCCAGCATTTGAAGCTATATCACTTATATCGCAAGTATTTGAAGCTAAATAATTTGTTTCGCATGGATTTGAAGCTAAACCATCTACATCGCATTGATTTGAAGCTACATCATGTGTTTCGCATGGATTTGATGCTAACTCGATTATTTCGCCAGCATTTGAATCTATATCACTTATATCGTAAGTATTTGAAGCTAAATCATTTGATTCGCATGGATTTGAAGCTAACTCGTTTGTTTGACACGTATTTGAAGCTAAATCATTTGTTTCGCTTGGATTTGGAGCAAAACCATCTACATCGCATTGATTTGAAGCTACATCATGTGCTTCGCTTGGATTTGAAGCTAACTCGATTATTTCGCCAGCATTTGAAGCTATATCACTTATATCGCAAGTGTTTGAAGCTAAATCATTTGTTTCGCATGGAGTTGAAGCTAAACCTTATACATCGCATTGATTTGAAGCAACATCATGTGTTTCGAATGGATTTGAAGCTAACTCGATTATTTCTCCAGCATTTGAAGCTATATTACTTATATCGCAAGTATTTGAAACTAAATCATTTGTTTCGCGTGAATTTCAAGCTAAACCATGTGTTTCGCATGAATGTGAAGCTAAATTATGTGATTGGCATGGATTTGAAGTTCAAGCGTTTGTTTCGCCTGCATTTGAAGCTATATCAATTAAATCACAAGTATTTGAAGCTACATCATGTGTTTCGCATGGATTTGAAGCTAACTCGATTATTTCGCCAGCATTTGAAACTATATCACTTATATCGCAAGTATTTGAAGCTAAATAATTTTTTCGCTTGGATTTGAAGCTAAACCATCTACATCGCATTGATTTGAAGCTACATCATGTGTTTCGCATGGATTTGAAGCTAACTCGATTATTTCGCCAGCATTTGAAACTATATCACTTATATCGCAAGTATTTGAAGCTAAATAATTTGTTTCGCATGGATTTGAAGCTAAACCATCTACATCGCATTGATTTGAAGCTACATCACGTGTTTCGCATGGATTTGATGCTAACTCGATTATTTCGCCAGCATTTGAATCTATATCACTTATATCGCAAGTATTTGAAGCTAAATCATTTGATTCGCATGGATTTGAAGCTAAACCTTCTAGATCGCATTGATTTGAAACTACATCATGTGTTTCGCATGGATTTGAAGCTAACTCGTTTGTTTGACACGTATTTGAAGCTAAATCATTTGTTTCGCATGGATTTGATTCTAAACCATCTACATCGCATTGATTTGAAGTTACATCATATGTTTCGCATGGATTTGATGCTAACTCGATTATTTCGCCAGCATTTGAAACTATATCACTTATATCGCAAGTATTTGAAGCTAAATCATTTGATTCGCATGGATTTGAAGCTAAACCTTCTAGATCGCATTGATTTGAAACTACGTCATGTGTTTCGCATGGATTTGAAGCTATCTCGATTATTTCGCCAGCATTTGATGCTAGACAACTTATATCGCAAGTATTTGAAGCTAAATCATTTGTTTCCCGTGGATCTGAAGCCAAACCTTCTACATCGCATTGATTAGAAGTTACATCATGTGTTTCGCATGGATTTGAAGCTAACTCGATTATTTCGCCATAATTTGAAACTGTATCACTTATATCGCAAGTATTTGAAGCTAAATAATTTATTTCGCATGGATTTGAAGCTAAACTTTCTACACCGCATTGATTTGAAGCTACATCATGTGTTTCGCATGGATTTGAAGCTAACTCGTTTATTTCGCCAGCATTTGAAGCTATATCACTTATATCGCAAGTATTTGAAGCTAAATAATTTGTTTCGCATGGATTTGAAGCTAACTCGATTATTTCGCCAGCATTTGAAACTATATCACTTATATCGCAAGTATTTGAAGCTAAACAATTTTTTCGCTTGGATTTGAAGCTAAACCATATACATCGCATTGATTTGAAGCTACATCACGTGTTTCGCATGGATTCGATGCTAACTCGATTATTTCGCCAGCATTTGAATCTATATCACTTATATCGCAAGTATTTGAAGCTAAATCATTTGATTCGCATGGATTTGAAGCTAAACCTTCTAGATCGCATTGATTTGAAACTACATCATGTGTTTCGCATGGATTTGAAGCTAACTCGTTTGTTTGACACGTATTTGAAGCTAAATCATTTGTTTCGCATCGATTTGATTCTAAACCATCTACATCGCATTGATTTGAAGTTACATCATATGTTTCGCATGGATTTGATGCTAACTCGATTATTTCGCCAGCATTTGAAACTATATCACTTATATCGCAAGTATTTGAAGCTAAATCATTTGATTCGCATGGATTTGAAGCTAAACCTTCTAGATCGCATTGATTTGAAACTACGTCATGTGTTTCGCATGGATTTGAAGCTATCTCGATTATTTCGCCAGCATTTGATGCTAGACAACTTATATCGCAAGTATTTGAAGCTAAATAATTTATTTCGCATGGATTTGAAGCTAAACTTTCTACACCGCATTGATTTGAAGCTACATCATGTGTTTCGCATGGATTTGAAGCTAACTCGTTTATTTCGCCAGCATTTGTAGCTATATCACTTATATCGCAAGTATTTCAAGCTAAATCATTTGTTTCGCATGGGTTTGATTCTAAACCATCTACATCGCATTGATTTGAAGCTAAATCATGTGCTTCGCTTGGATTTGAAACTAACTCGATTATTTCGCCAGCATTTGAAGCTATATCACTTATATCGCAAGTATTTGAAGCTAAATAATTTGTTTCGCATGGATTTGAAGCTAAACCATCTACATCGCATTGATTTGAAGCTACATCATGTGTTTCGCATGGATTTGATGCTAACTCGATTATTTCGCCAGCATTTGAATCTATATCACTTATATCGTAAGTATTTGAAGCTAAATCATTTGTTTCCCGTGGATCTGAAGCCAAACCTTCTACATCGCATTGATTAGAAGTTACATCATGTGTTTCGCATGGATTTGAAGCTAACTCGATTATTTCGCCATAATTTGAAACTGTATCACTTATATCGCAAGTATTTGAAGCTAAATAATTTATTTCGCATGGATTTGAAGCTAAACTTTCTACACCGCATTGATTTGAAGCTACATCATGTGTTTCGCATGGATTTGAAGCTAACTCGTTTATTTCGCCAGCATTTGAAGCTATATTACTTATATCGCAAGTATTTCAAGCTAAATCATTTGTTTCGCATGGGTTTGATTCTAAACCATCTACATCGCATTGATTTGAAGCTAAATCATGTGCTTCGCTTGGATTTGAAACTAACTCGATTATTTCGCCAGCATTTGAAGCTATATCACTTATATCGCAAGTATTTGAAGCTAAATAATTTGTTTCGCATGGATTTGAAGCTAACTCGATTATTTCGCCAGCATTTGAAACTATATCACTTATATCGCAAGTATTTGAAGCTAAACAATTTTTTCGCTTGGATTTGAAGCTAAACCATATACATCGCATTGATTTGAAGCTACATCACGTGTTTCGCATGGATTCGATGCTAACTCGATTATTTCGCCAGCATTTGAATCTATATCACTTATATCGCAAGTATTTGAAGCTAAATCATTTGATTCGCATGGATTTGAAGCTAAACCTTCTAGATCGCATTGATTTGAAACTACATCATGTGTTTCGCATGGATTTGAAGCTAACTCGTTTGTTTGACACGTATTTGAAGCTAAATCATTTGTTTCGCATGGATTTGATTCTAAACCATCTACATCGCATTGATTTGAAGTTACATCATATGTTTCGCATGGATTTGATGCTAACTCGATTATTTCGCCAGCATTTGAAACTATATCACTTATATCGCAAGTATTTGAAGCTAAATCATTTGATTCGCATGGATTTGAAGCTAAACCTTCTAGATCGCATTGATTTGAAACTACGTCATGTGTTTCGCATGGATTTGAAGCTATCTCGATTATTTCGCCAGCATTTGATGCTAGACAACTTATATCGCAAGTATTTGAAGCTAAATCATTTGTTTCCCGTGGATCTGAAGCCAAACCTTCTACATCGCATTGATTAGAAGTTACATCATGTGTTTCGCATGGATTTGAAGCTAACTCGATTATTTCGCCATAATTTGAAACTGTATCACTTATATCGCAAGTATTTGAAGCTAAATAATTTATTTCGCATGGATTTGAAGCTAAACTTTCTACACCGCATTGATTTGAAGCTACATCATGTGTTTCGCATGGATTTGAAGCTAACTCGTTTATTTCGCCAGCATTTGAAGCTATATCACTTATATCGCAAGTATTTCAAGCTAAATCATTTGTTTCGCATGGGTTTGATTCTAAACCATCTACATCGCATTGATTTGAAGCTAAATCATGTGCTTCGCTTGGATTTGAAACTAACTCGATTATTTCGCCAGCATTTGAAGCTATATCACTTATATCGCAAGTATTTGAAGCTAAATAATTTGTTTCGCATGGATTTGAAGCTAAACCATCTACATCGCATTGATTTGAAGCTACATCATGTGTTTCGCATGGATTTGATGCTAACTCGATTATTTCGCCAGCATTTGAATCTATATCACTTATATCGTAAGTATTTGAAGCTAAATCATTTGATTCGCATGGATTTGAAGCTAAACCTTCTAGATCGCATTGATTTGAAACTACATCATGTGTTTCGCATGGATTTGAAGCTAACTCGTTTGTTTGACACGTATTTGAAGCTAAATCATTTGTTTCGCTTGGATTTGGAGCAAAACCTTCTACATCGCATTGATTTGAAGCTACATCATGTGCTTCGCTTGGATTTGAAGCTAACTCGATTATTTCGCCAGCATTTGAAGCTATATCACTTATATCGCAAGTGTTTGAAGCTAAATCATTTGTTTCGCATGGAGTTGAAGCTAAACCTTATACATCGCATTGATTTGAAGCAACATCATGTGTTTCGAATGGATTTGAAGCTAACTCGATTATTTCTCCAGCATTTGAAGCTATATTACTTATATCGCAAGTATTTGAAACTAAATCATTTGTTTCGCATGAATTTCAAGCTAAACCATGTGTTTCGCATGAATGTGAAGCTAAATTATGTGATTGGCATGGATTTGAAGTTCAAGCGTTTGTTTCGCCTGCATTTGAAGCTATATCAATTAAATCACAAGTATTTGAAGCTACATCATGTGTTTCGCATGGATTTGAAGCTAACTCGATTATTTCTCCAGCATTTGAAACTATATCACTTATATCGCAAGTATTTGAAGCTAAATAATTTTTTCGCTTGGATTTGAAGCTAAACCATCTACATCGCATTGATTTGAAGCTACATCATGTGTTTCGCATGGATTTGAAGCTAACTCGATTATTTCGCCAGCATTTGAAACTATATCACTTATATCGCAAGTATTTGAAGCTAAATAATTTGTTTCGCATGGATTTGAAGCTAAACCATCTACATCGCATTGATTTGAAGCTACATCACGTGTTTCGCATGGATTTGATGCTAACTCGATTATTTCGCCAGCATTTGAAGCTATATCACTTATATCGCAAGTATTTGAAACTAAATCATTTGTTTCGCATGAATTTCAAGCTAAACCATGTGTTTCGCATGAATGTGAATCTAAATTATGTGATTCGCATGGATTTGAAGTTCAAGCGTTTGTTTCGACTGCATTTGAAGCTATATCAATTAAATCACAAGTATTTGAAGCTACATCATGTGTTTCGCATGGATTTGAAGCTAACTCGATTATTTCGCCAGCATTTGAAACTATATCACTTATATCGCAAGTATTTGAAGCTAAATAATTTGTTTCGCATGGATTTGAAGCTAAACCATCTACATCGCATTGATTTGAAGCTACATCATGTGTTTCGCATGGATTTGAAGGTAACTCGTTTATTTCGCCAGCATTTGAAGCTATATCACTTATATCGCAAGTGTTTGAAGCTAAATCATTTGTTTCGCATGGAGTTGAAGCTAAACCTTATACATCGCATTGATTTGAAGCAACATCATGTGTTTCGCATGGATTTGAAGCTAACTCGATTATTTCTCCAGCATTTGAAGCTATATTACTTATATCGCAAGTATTTGAAGCTAAATTATTTGTTTAACATGGATTTGAAACTAATCCTTCTACATCGCATTAAATTTGATGATACGTAATATGTTTCGCATGGATTTGAAGCTAACTCGTTTATTTCGCCACCATTTGAAGCTATATCACTTATATCGCAAGTATTTGAAGCTAAATCATTTGTTTCCCGTGGATCTGAAGCCAAACTTTCTACATCGCATTGATTTGAAGTTACATCATGTGTTTCGCATGGATTTGAAGCTAACTCGTTTATTTCGCCATAATTTGAAACTATATCACTTATATCGCAAGTATTTGAAGCTAAATCATTTGTTTCCCGTGGATCTGAAGCCAAACCTTCTACATCCCATTGATTTGAAGTTACATCATGTGTTTCGCATGGATTTGAAGCTAACTCGTTTATTTCGCCATAATTTGAAACTATGTCACTTATATCGCAATTATTTGAAGCTAAATCATTTGTTTCGCTTGGATTTGAAGCTAAACCTTATACATCGCATTGATTTGAAGCTGCACCATGTGTTTCGAATGGATTTGAAGCTAACTCGTTTGTTTGACACGTATTTGAAGCTAAATCATTTGTTTCGCTTGGATTTGAAGCAAAAACTTCTACATCGCATTGATTTGAAGCTACATCATGTGCTTCGCTTGGATTTGAAGCTAACTTGATTATTTCGCCAGCATTTGAAGCTATATCACTTATATCGCAAGTATTTGAAGCTAAATCATTCGTTTCCCGTGGATCTGAAGCCAATCCTTCTACATCGCATTGATTTGAAGTTACATCATGTGTTTCGCATGGATTTTAAGCTAACTCGTTTATTTCGCCATAATTTGAAACTATATCACTTATATCGCAAGTATTTGAAGCTAAATAATTTGTTTCGCATGGATTTGAAGCTAAACTTTCTAGATCGCATTGATTTGAAACTACATCATGTGTTTCGCATGGATTTGAAGCTATCTCGATTATTTCGCCAGCATTTGATGCTAGACAACTTATATCGCAAGTATTTGAAGTTAAATCGCTTGCTACACATGGATATGAAGTTAAACCTTCAACATCGCATTGATTTGAAGCTACATCACTGGTTTCGCATGGAGTTGTAGCTAACTCGATTATTTCGCCAGAATTTGAAGATATATCACTTATATCGCAAGTTTTTGAAGCTAAATCATTTGTTTCCCGTGGATCTGAAGCCAAACCTTCTACATCGCATTGATTTGAAGCTACATCATATGTTTCGCATGGATTTGAAGCTAACTCGATTATTTCGCCAGAATTTGAAGCTATATCACTTATATCGCAAGTATTTGAAGCTAAATAATTTGTTTCGCATGGATTAGAAGCTAAACCTTCTACATCGCATTGATTTGAAGCTACATCATGTGTTTCACATGGAGTTGAAGCTAACTCGATTAGTTCGCCAGAATTTGAAGCTATATCACTTATATCGCAAGTATTTGAAGCTAAATCATTTGTTTCCCGTGGATCTGAAGCCAAACCTTCTACATCGCATTGATTTGAAGCTACATCATGTGTTTCGCATGGATTTGAAGCTAACTCGTTTATTTCGCCAGCATTTGAAGCTATATCACTTATATCGCAAGTATTTCAAGCTAAATCATTTGTTTCGCATAGGTTTGATTCTAAACCATCTACATCGCATTGATTTGAAGTTACATCATATGTTTCGCTTGGATTTGAAGCTAACTCGATTATTTCGCCAGCATTTGAAGCTATATCACTTATATCGCAAGTATTTGAAACTAAATCATTTGTTTCTCATGAATTTCAAGCTAAACCATGTGTTTCGCATGAATGTGAAGCTAAATTATGTGATTGGCATGGATTTGAAGTTCAAGCGTTTGTTTCGCCTGCATTTGAAGCTATATCAATTAAATCACAAGTATTTGAAGCTAAATAATTTGTTTCGCATGGATTTGAAGCTAAACCATCTACATCGCATTGATTTGAAGCTACAGCACGTGTTTCGCATGGATTTGATGCTAACTCGATTATTTCGCCAGCATTTGAAGCTATATCACTTATATCGCAAGTATTTGAAACTAAATCATTTGTTTCGCATGAATTTCAAGCTAAACCATGTGTTTCGCATGAATGTGAATCTAAATTATGTGATTCGCATGGATTTGAAGTTCAAGCGTTTGTTTCGACTGCATTTGAAGCTATATCAATTAAATCACAAGTATTTGAAGCTACATCATGTGTTTCGCATGGATTTGAAGCTAACTCGATTATTTCGCCAGCATTTGAAACTATATCACTTATATCGCAAGTATTTGAAGCTAAATAATTTGTTTCGCATGGATTTGAAGCTAAACCATCTACATCGCATTGATTTGAAGCTACATCATGTGTTTCGCATGGATTTGAAGGTAACTCGTTTATTTCGCCAGCATTTGAAGCTATATCACTTATATCGCAAGTGTTTGAAGCTAAATCATTTGTTTCGCATGGAGTTGAAGCTAAACCTTATACATCGCATTGATTTGAAGCAACATCATGTGTTTCGCATGGATTTGAAGCTAACTCGATTATTTCTCCAGCATTTGAAGCTATATTACTTATATCGCAAGTATTTGAAGCTAAATTATTTGTTTAACATGGATTTGAAACTAATCCTTCTACATCGCATTAAATTTGATGATACGTAATATGTTTCGCATGGATTTGAAGCTAACTCGTTTATTTCGCCACCATTTGAAGCTATATCACTTATATCGCAAGTATTTGAAGCTAAATCATTTGTTTCCCGTGGATCTGAAGCCAAACTTTCTACATCGCATTGATTTGAAGTTACATCATGTGTTTCGCATGGATTTGAAGCTAACTCGTTTATTTCGCCATAATTTGAAACTATATCACTTATATCGCAAGTATTTGAAGCTAAATCATTTGTTTCCCGTGGATCTGAAGCCAAACCTTCTACATCCCATTGATTTGAAGTTACATCATGTGTTTCGCATGGATTTGAAGCTAACTCGTTTATTTCGCCATAATTTGAAACTATGTCACTTATATCGCAATTATTTGAAGCTAAATCATTTGTTTCGCTTGGATTTGAAGCTAAACCTTACACATCGCATTGATTTGAAGCTGCACCATGTGTTTCGAATGGATTTGAAGCTAACTCGTTTGTTTGACACGTATTTGAAGCTAAATCATTTGTTTCGCTTGGATTTGAAGCAAAAACTTCTACATCGCATTGATTTGAAGCTACATCATGTGCTTCGCTTGGATTTGAAGCTAACTTGATTATTTCGCCAGCATTTGAAGCTATATCACTTATATCGCAAGTATTTGAAGCTAAATCATTCGTTTCCCGTGGATCTGAAGCCAATCCTTCTACATCGCATTGATTTGAAGTTACATCATGTGTTTCGCATGGATTTTAAGCTAACTCGTTTATTTCGCCATAATTTGAAACTATATCACTTATATCGCAAGTATTTGAAGCTAAATAATTTGTTTCGCATGGATTTGAAGCTAACTCGTTTATTTCGCCACCATTTGAAGCTATATCACTTATATCGCAAGTATTTGAAGCTAAATAATTTGTTTCGCATGGATTTGAAGCTAAACCATCTACATCGCATTGATTTGAAGCTATATCATGTGTTTCGCATTAATTTGAAGCTAACTCGATTATTTCGACAGAATTTGAAGCTATATCACTTATATCGCAAGTATTTGAAGCTAAATAATTTGTTTCGCATGGATTAGGAGCTAAACCTTCTACATCGCATTGATTTGAAGCTACATCATGTGTTTCACATGGAGTTGAAGCTAACTCGATTATTTCGCCAGAATTTGAAGCTATATCACTTATATCGCAAGTATTTGAAGCTAAATCATTTGTTTCCCGTGGATCTGAAGCCAAACCTTCTACATCGCATTGATTAGAAGTTACATCATGTGTTTCGCATGGATTTGAAGCTAACTCGACTATTTCGCCATAATTTGAAACTTTATCACTTATATCGCAAGTATTTGAAGCTAAATCATTTGTTTTGCATGGGTTTGATTCTAAACCATCTACATCGCATTGATTTGAAGTTACATCATATGTTTCGCATGGATTTGATGCTAACTCGATTATTTCGCCAGCATTTGAAACTATATCACTTATATCACAAGTATTTGAAGCTAAATCATTTGATTCGCATGGATTTGAAGCTAAACTTTCTAGATCGCATTGATTTGAAACTACATCATGTGTTTCGCATGGATTTGAAGCTATCTCGATTATTTCGCCAGCATTTGATGCTAGACAACTTATATCGCAAGTATTTGAAGTTAAATCGCTTGCTACACATGGATATGAAGTTAAACCTTCAACATCGCATTGATTTGAAGCTACATCACTGGTTTCGCATGGAGTTGTAGCTAACTCGATTATTTCGCCAGAATTTGAAGATATATCACTTATATCGCAAGTATTTGAAGCTAAATCATTTGTTTCCCGTGGATCTGAAGCCAAACCTTCTACATCGCATTGATTAGAAGTTACATCACGTGTTTCGCATGGATTTGATGCTAACTTGATTATTTCGCCATAATTTGAATCTATATCACTTATATCGCAAGTATTTGAAGCTAAATCATTTGATTCGCATGGATTTGAAGCTAAACCTTCTAGATCGCATTGATTTGAAGCTACATCATATGTTTCGCATGGATTTGAAGCTAACTCGATTATTTCGCCAGAATTTGAAGCTATATCACTTATATCGCAAGTTTTTGAAGCTAAATCATTTGTTTCCCGTGGATCTGAAGCCAAACCTTCTACATCGCATTGATTTGAAGCTACATCATATGTTTCGCATGGATTTGAAGCTAACTCGATTATTTCGCCAGAATTTGAAGCTATATCACTTATATCGCAAGTATTTGAAGCTAAATAATTTGTTTCGCATGGATTAGAAGCTAAACCTTCTACATCGCATTGATTTGAAGCTACATCATGTGTTTCACATGGAGTTGAAGCTAACTCGATTAGTTCGCCAGAATTTGAAGCTATATCACTTATATCGCAAGTATTTGAAGCTAAATCATTTGTTTCCCGTGGATCTGAAGCCAAACCTTCTACATCGCATTGATTTGAAGCTACATCATGTGTTTCGCATGGATTTGAAGCTAACTCGTTTATTTCGCCAGCATTTGAAGCTATATCACTTATATCGCAAGTATTTCAAGCTAAATCATTTGTTTCGCATGGGTTTGATTCTAAACCATCTACATCGCATTGATTTGAAGTTACATCATATGTTTCGCTTGGATTTGAAGCTAACTCGATTATTTCGCCAGCATTTGAAGCTATATCACTTATATCGCAAGTATTTGAAACTAAATCGTTTGTTTCTCATGAATTTCAAGCTAAACCATGTGTTTCGCATGAATGTGAAGCTAAATTATGTGATTGGCATGGATTTGAAGTTCAAGCGTTTGTTTCGCCTGCATTTGAAGCTATATCAATTAAATCACAAGTATTTGAAGCTACATCATGTGTTTCGCATGGATTTGAAGCTAACTCGATTATTTCGCCAGCATTTGAAACTATATCACTTATATCGCAAGTATTTGAAGCTAAATAATTTTTTCGCTTGGATTTGAAGCTAAACCATATACATCGCATTGATTTGAAGCTACATCACGTGTTTCGCATGGATTCGATGCTAACTCGATTATTTCGCCAGCATTTGAATCTATATCACTTATATCGCAAGTATTTGAAGCTAAATAATTTGATTCGCATGGATTTGAAGCTAAACCTTCTAGATCGCATTGATTTGAAACTACATCATGTGTTTCGCATGGATTTGAAGCTAACTCGATTATTTCGCCATAATTTGAAACTGTATCACTTATATCGCAAGTATTTGAAGCTAAATAATTTATTTCGCATGGATTTGAAGCTAAACTTTCTACACCGCATTGATTTGAAGCTACATCATGTGTTTCGCATGGATTTGAAGCTAACTCGTTTATTTCGCCAGCATTTGAAGCTATATCACTTATATCGCAAGTATTTCAAGCTAAATCATTTGTTTCGCATGGGTTTGATTCTAAACCATCTACATCGCATTGATTTGAAGCTAAATCATGTGCTTCGCTTGGATTTGAAACTAACTCGATTATTTCGCCAGCATTTGAAGCTATATCACTTATATCGCAAGTATTTGAAGCTAAATAATTTGTTTCGCATGGATTTGAAGCTAACTCGATTATTTCGCCAGCATTTGAAACTATATCACTTATATCGCAAGTATTTGAAGCTAAACAATTTTTTCGCTTGGATTTGAAGCTAAACCATATACATCGCATTGATTTGAAGCTACATCACGTGTTTCGCATGGATTCGATGCTAACTCGATTATTTCGCCAGCATTTGAATCTATATCACTTATATCGCAAGTATTTGAAGCTAAATCATTTGATTCGCATGGATTTGAAGCTAAACCTTCTAGATCGCATTGATTTGAAACTACATCATGTGTTTCGCATGGATTTGAAGCTAACTCGTTTGTTTGACACGTATTTGAAGCTAAATCATTTGTTTCGCATGGATTTGATTCTAAACCATCTACATCGCATTGATTTGAAGTTACATCATATGTTTCGCATGGATTTGATGCTAAGTCGATTATTTCGCCAGCATTTGAAACTATATCACTTATATCGCAAGTATTTGAAGCTAAATCATTTGATTCGCATGGATTTGAAGCTAAACCTTCTAGATCGCATTGATTTGAAACTACGTCATGTGTTTCGCATGGATTTGAAGCTATCTCGATTATTTCGCCAGCATTTGATGCTAGACAACTTATATCGCAAGTATTTGAAGCTAAATCATTTGTTTCCCGTGGATCTGAAGCCAAACCTTCTACATCGCATTGATTAGAAGTTACATCATGTGTTTCGCATGGATTTGAAGCTAACTCGATTATTTCGCCATAATTTGAATCTGTATCACTTATATCGCAAGTATTTGAAGCTAAATAATTTATTTCGCATGGATTTGAAGCTAAACTTTCTACACCGCATTGATTTGAAGCTACATCATGTGTTTCGCATGGATTTGAAGCTAACTCGTTTATTTCGCCAGCATTTGAAGCTATATCACTTATATCGCAAGTATTTCAAGCTAAATCATTTGTTTCGCATGGGTTTGATTCTAAACCATCTACATCGCATTGATTTGAAGCTAAATCATGTGCTTCGCTTGGATTTGAAACTAACTCGATTATTTCGCCAGCATTTGAAGCTATATCACTTATATCGCAAGTATTTGAAGCTAAATAATTTGTTTCGCATGGATTTGAAGCTAAACCATCTACATCGCATTGATTTGAAGCTACATCATGTGTTTCGCATGGATTTGATGCTAACTCGATTATTTCGCCAGCATTTGAATCTATATCACTTATATCGTAAGTATTTGAAGCTAAATCATTTGATTCGCATGGATTTGAAGCTAAACCTTCTAGATCGCATTGATTTGAAACTACATCATGTGTTTCGCATGGATTTGAAGCTAACTCGTTTGTTTGACACGTATTTGAAGCTAAATCATTTGTTTCGCTTGGATTTGGAGCAAAACCTTCTACATCGCATTGATTTGAAGCTACATCATGTGCTTCGCTTGGATTTGAAGCTAACTCGATTATTTCGCCAGCATTTGAAGCTATATCACTTATATCGCAAGTGTTTGAAGCTAAATCATTTGTTTCGCATGGAGTTGAAGCTAAACCTTATACATCGCATTGATTTGAAGCAACATCATGTGTTTCGAATGGATTTGAAGCTAACTCGATTATTTCTCCAGCATTTGAAGCTATATTACTTATATCGCAAGTATTTGAAACTAAATCATTTGTTTCGCATGAATTTCAAGCTAAACCATGTGTTTCGCATGAATGTGAAGCTAAATTATGTGATTGGCATGGATTTGAAGTTCAAGCGTTTGTTTCGCCTGCATTTGAAGCTATATCAATTAAATCACAAGTATTTGAAGCTACATCATGTGTTTCGCATGGATTTGAAGCTAACTCGATTATTTCGCCAGCATTTGAAACTATATCACTTATATCGCAAGTATTTGAAGCTAAATAATTTTTTCGCTTGGATTTGAAGCTAAACCATCTACATCGCATTGATTTGAAGCTACATCATGTGTTTCGCATGGATTTGAAGCTAACTCGATTATTTCGCCAGCATTTGAAACTATATCACTTATATCGCAAGTATTTGAAGCTAAATAATTTGTTTCGCATGGATTTGAAGCTAAACCATCTACATCGCTTTGATTTGAAGCTACAGCACGTGTTTCGCATGGATTTGATGCTAACTCGATTATTTCGCCAGCATTTGAAGCTATATCACTTATATCGCAAGTATTTGAAACTAAATCATTTGTTTCGCATGAATTTCAAGCTAAACCATGTGTTTCGCATGAATGTGAATCTAAATTATGTGATTCGCATGGATTTGAAGTTCAAGCGTTTGTTTCGACTGCATTTGAAGCTATATCAATTAAATCACAAGTATTTGAAGCTACATCATGTGTTTCGCATGGATTTGAAGCTAACTCGATTATTTCGCCAGCATTTGAAACTATATCACTTATATCGCAAGTATTTGAAGCTAAATAATTTGTTTCGCATGGATTTGAAGCTAAACCATCTACATCGCATTGATTTGAAGCTACATCATGTGTTTCGCATGGATTTGAAGGTAACTCGTTTATTTCGCCAGCATTTGAAGCTATATCACTTATATCGCAAGTGTTTGAAGCTAAATCATTTGTTTCGCATGGAGTTGAAGCTAAACCTTATACATCGCATTGATTTGAAGCAACATCATGTGTTTCGCATGGATTTGAAGCTAACTCGATTATTTCTCCAGCATTTGAAGCTATATTACTTATATCGCAAGTATTTGAAGCTAAATTATTTGTTTAACATGGATTTGAAACTAATCCTTCTACATCGCATTAAATTTGATGATACGTAATATGTTTCGCATGGATTTGAAGCTAACTCGTTTATTTCGCCACCATTTGAAGCTATATCACTTATATCGCAAGTATTTGAAGCTAAATCATTTGTTTCCCGTGGATCTGAAGCCAAACTTTCTACATCGCATTGATTTGAAGTTACATCATGTGTTTCGCATGGATTTGAAGCTAACTCGTTTATTTCGCCATAATTTGAAACTATATCACTTATATCGTAAGTATTTGAAGCTAAATCATTTGTTTCCCGTGGATCTGAAGCCAAACCTTCTACATCCCATTGATTTGAAGTTACATCATGTGTTTCGCATGGATTTGAAGCTAACTCGTTTATTTCGCCATAATTTGAAACTATGTCACTTATATCGCAATTATTTGAAGCTAAATCATTTGTTTCGCTTGGATTTGAAGCTAAACCTTATACATCGCATTGATTTGAAGCTGCACCATGTGTTTCGAATGGATTTGAAGCTAACTCGTTTGTTTGACACGTATTTGAAGCTAAATCATTTGTTTCGCTTGGATTTGAAGCAAAAACTTCTACATCGCATTGATTTGAAGCTACATCATGTGCTTCGCTTGGATTTGAAGCTAACTTGATTATTTCGCCAGCATTTGAAGCTATATCACTTATATCGCAAGTATTTGAAGCTAAATCATTCGTTTCCCGTGGATCTGAAGCCAATCCTTCTACATCGCATTGATTTGAAGTTACATCATGTGTTTCGCATGGATTTTAAGCTAACTCGTTTATTTCGCCATAATTTGAAACTATATCACTTATATCGCAAGTATTTGAAGCTAAATAATTTGTTTCGCATGGATTTGAAGCTAACTCGTTTATTTCGCCACCATTTGAAGCTATATCACTTATATCGCAAGTATTTGAAGCTATATCATTTGTTTCCCGTGGATCTGAAGCCAAACCTTCTACATCGCATTGATTTGAAGTTACATCATGTGTTTCGCATGGATTTGAAGCTAACTCGCTTATTTCGCCATAATTTGAAACTATATCACTTATATCGCAAGTATTTGAAGCTAAATAATTTGTTTCGCATGGATTTGAAGCTAAACCATCTACATCGCATTGATTTGAAGCTATATCATGTGTTTCGCATTAATTTGAAGCTAACTCGATTATTTCGACAGAATTTGAAGCTATATCACTTATATCGCAAGTATTTGAAGCTAAATAATTTGTTTCGCATGGATTAGGAGCTAAACCTTCTACATCGCATTGATTTGAAGCTACATCATGTGTTTCACATGGAGTTGAAGCTAACTCGATTATTTCGCCAGAATTTGAAGCTATATCACTTATATCGCAAGTATTTGAAGCTAAATCATTTGTTTCCCGTGGATCTGAAGCCAAACCTTCTACATCGCATTGATTAGAAGTTACATCATGTGTTTCGCATGGATTTGAAGCTAACTCGACTATTTCGCCATAATTTGAAACTTTATCACTTATATCGCAAGTATTTGAAGCTAAATCATTTGTTTTGCATGGGTTTGATTCTAAACCATCTACATCGCATTGATTTGAAGTTACATCATATGTTTCGCATGGATTTGATGCTAACTCGATTATTTCGCCAGCATTTGAAACTATATCACTTATATCACAAGTATTTGAAGCTAAATCATTTGATTCGCATGGATTTGAAGCTAAACTTTCTAGATCGCATTGATTTGAAACTACATCATGTGTTTCGCATGGATTTGAAGCTATCTCGATTATTTCGCCAGCATTTGATGCTAGACAACTTATATCGCAAGTATTTGAAGTTAAATCGCTTGCTACACATGGATATGAAGTTAAACCTTCAACATCGCATTGATTTGAAGCTACATCACTGGTTTCGCATGGAGTTGTAGCTAACTCGATTATTTCGCCAGAATTTGAAGATATATCACTTATATCGCAAGTATTTGAAGCTAAATCATTTGTTTCCCGTGGATCTGAAGCCAAACCTTCTACATCGCATTGATTAGAAGTTACATCACGTGTTTCGCATGGATTTGATGCTAACTTGATTATTTCGCCAGCATTTGAATCTATATCACTTATATCGCAAGTATTTGAAGCTAAATCATTTGATTCGCATGGATTTGAAGCTAAACCTTCTAGATCGCATTGATTTGAAGCTACATCATATGTTTCGCATGGATTTGAAGCTAACTCGATTATTTCGCCAGAATTTGAAGCTATATCACTTATATCGCAAGTTTTTGAAGCTAAATCATTTGTTTCCCGTGGATCTGAAGCCAAACCTTCTACATCGCATTGATTTGAAGCTACATCATATGTTTCGCATGGATTTGAAGCTAACTCGATTATTTCGCCAGAATTTGAAGCTATATCACTTATATCGCAAGTATTTGAAGCTAAATAATTTGTTTCTCATGAATTTCAAGCTAAACCATGTGTTTCGCATGAATGTGAAGCTAAATTATGTGATTGGCATGGATTTGAAGTTCAAGCGTTTGTTTCGCCTGCATTTGAAGCTATATCAATTAAATCACAAGTATTTGAAGCTACATCATGTGTTTCGCATGGATTTGAAGCTAACTCGATTATTTCGCCAGCATTTGAAACTATATCACTTATATCGCAAGTATTTGAAGCTAAATAATTTTTTCGCTTGGATTTGAAGCTAAACCATATACATCGCATTGATTTGAAGCTACATCACGTGTTTCGCATGGATTCGATGCTAACTCGATTATTTCGCCAGCATTTGAATCTATATCACTTATATCGCAAGTATTTGAAGCTAAATAATTTGATTCGCATGGATTTGAAGCTAAACCTTCTAGATCGCATTGATTTGAAACTACATCATGTGTTTCGCATGGATTTGAAGCTAACTCGTTTGTTTGACACGTATTTGAAGCTAAATCATTTGTTTCGCTTGGATTTGGAGCAAAACCTTCTACATCGCATTGATTTGAAGCTACATCATGTGCTTCGTTTGGCTTTGAAGCTAACTCGATTATTTCGCCAGCATTTGAAGCTATATCACTTATATCGCAAGTATTTGAAACTAAATCATTTGTTTCGCATGAATTTCAAGCTAAACCATGTGTTTCGCATGAATGTGAATCTAAATTATGTGATTCGCATGGATTTGAAGTTCAAGCGTTTGTTTCGACTGCATTTGAAGCTATATCAATTAAATCACAAGTATTTGAAGCTACATCATGTGTTTCGCATGGATTTGAAGCTAACTCGATTATTTCGCCAGCATTTGAAACTATATCACTTATATCGCAAGTATTTGAAGCTAAATAATTTGTTTCGCATGGATTTGAAGCTAACTCGTTTGTTTGACACGTATTTGAAGCTAAATCATTTGTTTCGCTTGGATTTGGAGCAAAACCATCTACATCGCATTGATTTGAAGCTACATCATGTGCTTCGCTTGGATTTGAAGCTAACTCGATTATTTCGCCAGCATTTGAAGCTATATCACTTATATCGCAAGTGTTTGAAGCTAAATCATTTGTTTCGCATGAATTTCAAGCTAAACCATGTGTTTCGCATGAATGTGAAGCTAAATTATGTGATTGGCATGGATTTGAAGTTCAAGCGTTTGTTTCGCCTGCATTTGAAGCTATATCAATTAAATCACAAGTATTTGAAGCTACATCATGTGTTTCGCATGGATTTGAAGCTAACTCGATTATTTCGCCAGCATTTGAAACTATATCACTTATATCGCAAGTATTTGAAGCTAAATAATTTTTTCGCTTGGATTTGTAGCTAAACCATCTACATCGCATTGATTTGAAGCTACATCATGTGTTTCGCATGGATTTGAAGCTAACTCGCTTATTTCGCCATAATTTGAAACTATATCACTTATATCGCAAGTATTTGAAGCTAAATAATTTGTTTCGCATGGATTTGAAGCTAAACCATCTACATCGCATTGATTTGAAGCTATATCATGTGTTTCGCATTAATTTGAAGCTAACTCGATTATTTCGACAGAATTTGAAGCTATATCACTTATATCGCAAGTATTTGAAGCTAAATAATTTGTTTCGCATGGATTAGGAGCTAAACCTTCTACATCGCATTGATTTGAAGCTACATCATGTGTTTCACATGGAGTTGAAGCTAACTCGATTATTTCGCCAGAATTTGAAGCTATATCACTTATATCGCAAGTATTTGAAGCTAAATCATTTGTTTCCCGTGGATCTGAAGCCAAACCTTCTACATCGCATTGATTAGAAGTTACATCATGTGTTTCGCATGGATTTGAAGCTAACTCGACTATTTCGCCATAATTTGAAACTTTATCACTTATATCGCAAGTATTTGAAGCTAAATCATTTGTTTTGCATGGGTTTGATTCTAAACCATCTACATCGCATTGATTTGAAGTTACATCATATGTTTCGCATGGATTTGATGCTAACTCGATTATTTCGCCAGCATTTGAAACTATATCACTTATATCACAAGTATTTGAAGCTAAATCATTTGATTCGCATGGATTTGAAGCTAAACTTTCTAGATCGCATTGATTTGAAACTACATCATGTGTTTCGCATGGATTTGAAGCTAACTCGATTATTTCGCCAGAATTTGAAGCTATATCACTTATATCGCAAGTTTTTGAAGCTAAATCATTTGTTTCCCGTGGATCTGAAGCCAAACCTTCTACATCGCATTGATTTGAAGCTACATCATATGTTTCGCATGGATTTGAAGCTAACTCGATTATTTCGCCAGAATTTGAAGCTATATCACTTATATCGCAAGTATTTGAAGCTAAATAATTTGTTTCGCATGGATTAGAAGCTAAACCTTCTACATCGCATTGATTTGAAGCTACATCATGTGTTTCACATGGAGTTGAAGCTAACTCGATTAGTTCGCCAGAATTTGAAGCTATATCACTTATATCGCAAGTATTTGAAGCTAAATCATTTGTTTCCCGTGGATCTGAAGCCAAACCTTCTACATCGCATTGATTTGAAGCTACATCATGTGTTTCGCATGGATTTGAAGCTAACTCGTTTATTTCGCCAGCATTTGAAGCTATATCACTTATATCGCAAGTATTTCAAGCTAAATCATTTGTTTCGCATGGGTTTGATTCTAAACCATCTACATCGCATTGATTTGAAGTTACATCATATGTTTCGCTTGGATTTGAAGCTAACTCGATTATTTCGCCAGCATTTGAAGCTATATCACTTATATCGCAAGTATTTGAAACTAAATCATTTGTTTCTCATGAATTTCAAGCTAAACCATGTGTTTCGCATGAATGTGAAGCTAAATTATGTGATTGGCATGGATTTGAAGTTAAAGCGTTTGTTTCGCCTGCATTTGAAGCTATATCAATTAAATCACAAGTATTTGAAGCTACATCATGTGTTTCGCATGGATTTGAAGCTAACTCGATTATTTCGCCAGCATTTGAAACTATATCACTTATATCGCAAGTATTTGAAGCTAAATAATTTTTTCGCTTGGATTTGAAGCTAAACCATATACATCGCATTGATTTGAAGCTACATCACGTGTTTCGCATGGATTCGATGCTAACTCGATTATTTCGCCAGCATTTGAATCTATATCACTTATATCGCAAGTATTTGAAGCTAAATAATTTGATTCGCATGGATTTGAAGCTAAACCTTCTAGATCGCATTGATTTGAAACTACATCATGTGTTTCGCATGGATTTGAAGCTAACTCGTTTGTTTGACACGTATTTGAAGCTAAATCATTTGTTTCGCTTGGATTTGGAGCAAAACCTTCTACATCGCATTGATTTGAAGCTACATCATGTGCTTCGTTTGGCTTTGAAGCTAACTCGATTATTTCGCCAGCATTTGAAGCTATATCACTTATATCGCAAGTATTTGAAACTAAATCATTTGTTTCGCATGAATTTCAAGCTAAACCATGTGTTTCGCATGAATGTGAATCTAAATTATGTGATTCGCATGGATTTGAAGTTCAAGCGTTTGTTTCGACTGCATTTGAAGCTATATCAATTAAATCACAAGTATTTGAAGCTACATCATGTGTTTCGCATGGATTTGAAGCTAACTCGATTATTTCGCCAGCATTTGAAACTATATCACTTATATCGCAAGTATTTGAAGCTAAATAATTTGTTTCGCATGGATTTGAAGCTAACTCGTTTGTTTGACACGTATTTGAAGCTAAATCATTTGTTTCGCTTGGATTTGGAGCAAAACCATCTACATCGCATTGATTTGAAGCTACATCATGTGCTTCGCTTGGATTTGAAGCTAACTCGATTATTTCGCCAGCATTTGAAGCTATATCACTTATATCGCAAGTGTTTGAAGCTAAATCATTTGTTTCGCATGAATTTCAAGCTAAACCATGTGTTTCGCATGAATGTGAAGCTAAATTATGTGATTGGCATGGATTTGAAGTTCAAGCGTTTGTTTCGCCTGCATTTGAAGCTATATCAATTAAATCACAAGTATTTGAAGCTACATCATGTGTTTCGCATGGATTTGAAGCTAACTCGATTATTTCGCCAGCATTTGAAACTATATCACTTATATCGCAAGTATTTGAAGCTAAATAATTTTTTCGCTTGGATTTGTAGCTAAACCATCTACATCGCATTGATTTGAAGCTACATCATGTGTTTCGCATGGATTTGAAGCTAACTCGATTATTTCGCCAGCATTTGAAACTATATCACTTATATCGCAAGTATTTGAAGCTAAATAATTTGTTTCGCATGGATTTGAAGCTAAACCATCTACATCGCATTGATTTGAAGCTACATCACGTGTTTCGCATGGATTTGATGCTAACTCGATTATTTCGCCAGCATTTGAATCTATATCACTTATATCGCAAGTATTTGAAGCTAAATCATTTGATTCGCATGGATTTGAAGCTAAACCTTCTAGATCGCATTGATTTGAAACTACATCATGTGTTTCGCATGGATTTGAAGCTAACTCGTTTGTTTGACACGTATTTGAAGCTAAATCATTTGTTTCGCATGGATTTGATTCTAAACCATCTACATCGCATTGATTTGAAGTTACATCATATGTTTCGCATGGATTTGATGCTAACTCGATTATTTCGCCAGCATTTGAAACTATATCACTTATATCGCAAGTATTTGAAGCTAAATAATTTATTTCGCATGGATTTGAAGCTAAACTTTCTACACCGCATTGATTTGAAGCTACATCATGTGTTTCGCATGGATTTGAAGCTAACTCGTTTATTTCGCCAGCATTTGAAGCTATATCACTTATATCGCAAGTATTTCAAGCTAAATCATTTGTTTCGCATGGGTTTGATTCTAAACCATCTACATCGCATTGATTTGAAGCTAAATCATGTGCTTCGCTTGGATTTGAAACTAACTCGATTATTTCGCCAGCATTTGAAGCTATATCACTTATATCGCAAGTATTTGAAGCTAAATAATTTGTTTCGCATGGATTTGAAGCTAACTCGATTATTTCGCCAGCATTTGAAACTATATCACTTATATCGCAAGTATTTGAAGCTAAACAATTTTTTCGCTTGGATTTGAAGCTAAACCATATACATCGCATTGATTTGAAGCTACATCACGTGTTTCGCATGGATTCGATGCTAACTCGATTATTTCGCCAGCATTTGAATCTATATCACTTATATCGCAAGTATTTGAAGCTAAATCATTTGATTCGCATGGATTTGAAGCTAAACCTTCTAGATCGCATTGATTTGAAACTACATCATGTGTTTCGCATGGATTTGAAGCTAACTCGTTTGTTTGACACGTATTTGAAGCTAAATCATTTGTTTCGCATGGATTTGATTCTAAACCATCTACATCGCATTGATTTGAAGTTACATCATATGTTTCGCATGGATTTGATGCTAACTCGATTATTTCGCCAGCATTTGAAACTATATCACTTATATCGCAAGTATTTGAAGCTAAATCATTTGATTCGCATGGATTTGAAGCTAAACCTTCTAGATCGCATTGATTTGAAACTACGTCATGTGTTTCGCATGGATTTGAAGCTATCTCGATTATTTCGCCAGCATTTGATGCTAGACAACTTATATCGCAAGTATTTGAAGCTAAATCATTTGTTTCCCGTGGATCTGATGCCAAACCTTCTACATCGCATTGATTAGAAGTTACATCATGTGTTTCGCATGGATTTGAAGCTAACTCGATTATTTCGCCATAATTTGAAACTGTATCACTTATATCGCAAGTATTTGAAGCTAAATAATTTATTTCGCATGGATTTGAAGCTAAACTTTCTACACCGCATTGATTTGAAGCTACATCATGTGTTTCGCATGGATTTGAAGCTAACTCGTTTATTTCGCCAGCATTTGAAGCTATATCACTTATATCGCAAGTATTTCAAGCTAAATCATTTGTTTCGCATGGGTTTGATTCTAAACCATCTACATCGCATTGATTTGAAGCTAAATCATGTGCTTCGCTTGGATTTGAAACTAACTCGATTATTTCGCCAGCATTTGAAGCTATATCACTTATATCGCAAGTATTTGAAGCTAAATAATTTGTTTCGCATGGATTTGAAGCTAAACCATCTACATCGCATTGATTTGAAGCTACATCATGTGTTTCGCATGGATTTGATGCTAACTCGATTATTTCGCCAGCATTTGAATCTATATCACTTATATCGTAAGTATTTGAAGCTAAATCATTTGATTCGCATGGATTTGAAGCTAAACCTTCTAGATCGCATTGATTTGAAACTACATCATGTGTTTCGCATGGATTTGAAGCTAACTCGTTTGTTTGACACGTATTTGAAGCTAAATCATTTGTTTCGCTTGGATTTGGAGCAAAACCTTCTACATCGCATTGATTTGAAGCTACATCATGTGCTTCGCTTGGATTTGAAGCTAACTCGATTATTTCGCCAGCATTTGAAGCTATATCACTTATATCGCAAGTGTTTGAAGCTAAATCATTTGTTTCGCATGGAGTTGAAGCTAAACCTTATACATCGCATTGATTTGAAGCAACATCATGTGTTTCGAATGGATTTGAAGCTAACTCGATTATTTCTCCAGCATTTGAAGCTATATTACTTATATCGCAAGTATTTGAAACTAAATCATTTGTTTCGCATGAATTTCAAGCTAAACCATGTGTTTCGCATGAATGTGAAGCTAAATTATGTGATTGGCATGGATTTGAAGTTCAAGCGTTTGTTTCGCCTGCATTTGAAGCTATATCAATTAAATCACAAGTATTTGAAGCTACATCATGTGTTTCGCATGGATTTGAAGCTAACTCGATTATTTCGCCAGCATTTGAAACTATATCACTTATATCGCAAGTATTTGAAGCTAAATAATTTGTTTCGCATGGATTTGAAGCTAAACCATCTACATCGCATTGATTTGAAGCTACATCACGTGTTTCGCATGGATTTGATGCTAACTCGATTATTTCGCCAGCATTTGAAGCTATATCACTTATATCGCAAGTATTTGAAACTAAATCATTTGTTTCGCATGAATTTCAAGCTAAACCATGTGTTTCGCATGAATGTGAATCTAAATTATGTGATTCGCATGGATTTGAAGTTCAAGCGTTTGTTTCGACTGCATTTGAAGCTATATCAATTAAATCACAAGTATTTGAAGCTACATCATGTGTTTCGCATGGATTTGAAGCTAACTCGATTATTTCGCCAGCATTTGAAACTATATCACTTATATCGCAAGTATTTGAAGCTAAATAATTTGTTTCGCATGGATTTGAAGCTAACTCGTTTGTTTGACACGTATTTGAAGCTAAATCATTTGTTTCGCTTGGATTTGGAGCAAAACCATCTACATCGCATTGATTTGAAGCTACATCATGTGCTTCGCTTGGATTTGAAGCTAACTCGATTATTTCGCCAGCATTTGAAGCTATATCACTTATATCGCAAGTGTTTGAAGCTAAATCATTTGTTTCGCATGGAGTTGAAGCTAAACCTTATACATCGCATTGATTTGAAGCAACATCATGTGTTTCGAATGGATTTGAAGCTAACTCGATTATTTCTCCAGCATTTGAAGCTATATTACTTATATCGCAAGTATTTGAAACTAAATCATTTGTTTCGCATGAATTTCAAGCTAAACCATGTGTTTCGCATGAATGTGAAGCTAAATTATGTGATTGGCATGGATTTGAAGTTCAAGCGTTTGTTTCGCCTGCATTTGAAGCTATATCAATTAAATCACAAGTATTTGAAGCTACATCATGTGTTTCGCATGGATTTGAAGCTAACTCGATTATTTCGCCAGCATTTGAAACTATATCACTTATATCGCAAGTATTTGAAGCTAAATAATTTGTTTCGCATGGATTTGAAGCTAAACCATCTACATCGCATTGATTTGAAGCTACATCACGTGTTTCGCATGGATTTGATGCTAACTCGATTATTTCGCCAGCATTTGAAGCTATATCACTTATATCGCAAGTATTTGAAACTAAATCATTTGTTTCGCATGAATTTCAAGCTAAACCATGTGTTTCGCATGAATGTGAATCTAAATTATGTGATTCGCATGGATTTGAAGTTCAAGCGTTTGTTTCGACTGCATTTGAAGCTATATCAATTAAATCACAAGTATTTGAAGCTACATCATGTGTTTCGCATGGATTTGAAGCTAACTCGATTATTTCGCCAGCATTTGAAACTATATCACTTATATCGCAAGTATTTGAAGCTAAATAATTTGTTTCGCATGGATTTGAAGCTAACTCGTTTGTTTGACACGTATTTGAAGCTAAATCATTTGTTTCGCTTGGATTTGGAGCAAAACCATCTACATCGCATTGATTTGAAGCTACATCATGTGCTTCGCTTGGATTTGAAGCTAACTCGATTATTTCGCCAGCATTTGAAGCTATATCACTTATATCGCAAGTGTTTGAAGCTAAATCATTTGTTTCGCATGGAGTTGAAGCTAAACCTTATACATCGCATTGATTTGAAGCAACATCATGTGTTTCGAATGGATTTGAAGCTAACTCGATTATTTCTCCAGCATTTGAAGCTATATTACTTATATCGCAAGTATTTGAAACTAAATCATTTGTTTCGCATGAATTTCAAGCTAAACCATGTGTTTCGCATGAATGTGAAGCTAAATTATGTGATTGGCATGGATTTGAAGTTCAAGCGTTTGTTTCGCCTGCATTTGAAGCTATATCAATTAAATCACAAGTATTTGAAGCTACATCATGTGTTTCGCATGGATTTGAAGCTAACTCGATTATTTCGCCAGCATTTGAAACTATATCACTTATATCGCAAGTATTTGAAGCTAAATAATTTTTTCGCTTGGATTTGAAGCTAAACCATCTACATCGCATTGATTTGAAGCTACATCATGTGTTTCGTATGGATTTGAAGCTAACTCGATTATTTCGCCAGCATTTGAAACTATATCACTTATATCGCAAGTATTTGAAGCTAAATAATTTGTTTCGCATGGATTTGAAGCTAAACCATCTACATCGCATTGATTTGAAGCTACATCACGTGTTTCGCATGGATTTGATGCTAACTCGATTATTTCGCCAGCATTTGAATCTATATCACTTATATCGCAAGTATTTGAAGCTAAATCATTTGATTCGCATGGATTTGAAGCTAAACCTTCTAGATCGCATTGATTTGAAACTACATCATGTGCTTCGCTTGGATTTGAAGCTAACTCGATTATTTCGCCAGCATTTGAAGCTATATCACTTATATCGCAAGTGTTTGAAGCTAAATCATTTGTTTCACATGGAGTTGAAGCTAAACCTTATACATCGCATTGATTTGAAGCAACATCATGTGTTTCGAATGGATTTGAAGCTAACTCGATTATTTCTCCAGCATTTGAAGCTATATTACTTATATCGCAAGTATTTGAAACTAAATCATTTGTTTCGCATGAATTTCAAGCTAAACCATGTGTTTCGCATGAATGTGAAGCTAAATTATGTGATTGGCATGGATTTGAAGTTCAAGCGTTTGTTTCGCCTGCATTTGAAGCTATATCAATTAAATCACAAGTATTTGAAGCTACATCATGTGTTTCGCATGGATTTGAAGCTAACTCGATTATTTCGCCAGCATTTGAAACTATATCACTTATATCGCAAGTATTTGAAGCTAAATAATTTTTTCGCTTGGATTTGTAGCTAAACCATCTACATCGCATTGATTTGAAGCTACATCATGTGTTTCGCATGGATTTGAAGCTAACTCGATTATTTCGCCAGCATTTGAAACTATATCACTTATATCGCAAGTATTTGAAGCTAAATAATTTGTTTCGCATGGATTTGAAGCTAAACCATCTACATCGCATTGATTTGAAGCTACATCACGTGTTTCGCATGGATTTGATGCTAACTCGATTATTTCGCCAGCATTTGAATCTATATCACTTATATCGCAAGTATTTGAAGCTAAATCATTTGATTCGCATGGATTTGAAGCTAAACCTTCTAGATCGCATTGATTTGAAACTACATCATGTGTTTCGCATGGATTTGAAGCTAACTCGTTTGTTTGACACGTATTTGAAGCTAAATCATTTGTTTCGCATGGATTTGATTCTAAACCATCTACATCGCATTGATTTGAAGTTACATCATATGTTTCGCATGGATTTGATGCTAACTCGATTATTTCGCCAGCATTTGAAACTATATCACTTATATCGCAAGTATTTGAAGCTAAATCATTTGATTCGCATGGATTTGAAGCTAAACCTTCTAGATCGCATTGATTTGAAACTACGTCATTTGTTTCGCATGGATTTGAAGCTATCTCGATTATTTCGCCAGCATTTGATGCTAGACAACTTATATCGCAAGTATTTGAAGCTAAATCATTTGTTTCCCGTGGATCTGAAGCCAAACCTTCTACATCGCATTGATTAGAAGTTACATCATGTGTTTCGCATGGATTTGAAGCTAACTCGATTATTTCGCCATAATTTGAAACTGTATCACTTATATCGCAAGTATTTGAAGCTAAATAATTTATTTCGCATGGATTTGAAGCTAAACTTTCTACACCGCATTGATTTGAAGCTACATCATGTGTTTCGCATGGATTTGAAGCTAACTCGTTTATTTCGCCAGCATTTGAAGCTATATCACTTATATCGCAAGTATTTCAAGCTAAATCATTTGTTTCGCATGGGTTTGATTCTAAACCATCTACATCGCATTGATTTGAAGCTAAATCATGTGCTTCGCTTGGATTTGAAACTAACTCGATTATTTCGCCAGCATTTGAAGCTATATCACTTATATCGCAAGTATTTGAAGCTAAATAATTTGTTTCGCATGGATTTGAAGCTAACTCGATTATTTCGCCAGCATTTGAAACTATATCACTTATATCGCAAGTATTTGAAGCTAAACAATTTTTTCGCTTGGATTTGAAGCTAAACCATATACATCGCATTGATTTGAAGCTACATCACGTGTTTCGCATGGATTCGATGCTAACTCGATTATTTCGCCAGCATTTGAATCTATATCACTTATATCGCAAGTATTTGAAGCTAAATCATTTGATTCGCATGGATTTGAAGCTAAACCTTCTAGATCGCATTGATTTGAAACTACATCATGTGTTTCGCATGGATTTGAAGCTAACTCGTTTGTTTGACACGTATTTGAAGCTAAATCATTTGTTTCGCATGGATTTGATTCTAAACCATCTACATCGCATTGATTTGAAGTTACATCATATGTTTCGCATGGATTTGATGCTAACTCGATTATTTCGCCAGCATTTGAAACTATATCACTTATATCGCAAGTATTTGAAGCTAAATCATTTGATTCGCATGGATTTGAAGCTAAACCTTCTAGATCGCATTGATTTGAAACTACGTCATGTGTTTCGCATGGATTTGAAGCTATCTCGATTATTTCGCCAGCATTTGATGCTAGACAACTTATATCGCAAGTATTTGAAGCTAAATCATTTGTTTCCCGTGGATCTGAAGCCAAACCTTCTACATCGCATTGATTAGAAGTTACATCATGTGTTTCGCATGGATTTGAAGCTAACTCGATTATTTCGCCATAATTTGAAACTGTATCACTTATATCGCAAGTATTTGAAGCTAAATAATTTATTTCGCATGGATTTGAAGCTAAACTTTCTACACCGCATTGATTTGAAGCTACATCATGTGTTTCGCATGGATTTGAAGCTAACTCGTTTATTTCGCCAGCATTTGAAGCTATATCACTTATATCGCAAGTATTTCAAGCTAAATCATTTGTTTCGCATGGGTTTGATTCTAAACCATCTACATCGCATTGATTTGAAGCTAAATCATGTGCTTCGCTTGGATTTGAAACTATCTCGATTATTTCGCCAGCATTTGAAGCTATATCACTTATATCGCAAGTATTTGAAGCTAAATAATTTGTTTCGCATGGATTTGAAGCTAAACCATCTACATCGCATTGATTTGAAGCTACATCATGTGTTTCGCATGGATTTGATGCTAACTCGATTATTTCGCCAGCATTTGAATCTATATCACTTATATCGTAAGTATTTGAAGCTAAATCATTTGATTCGCATGGATTTGAAGCTAAACCTTCTAGATCGCATTGATTTGAAACTACATCATGTGTTTCGCATGGATTTGAAGCTAACTCGTTTGTTTGACACGTATTTGAAGCTAAATCATTTGTTTCGCTTGGATTTGGAGCAAAACCTTCTACATCGCATTGATTTGAAGCTACATCATGTGCTTCGCTTGGATTTGAAGCTAACTCGATTATTTCGCCAGCATTTGAAGCTATATCACTTATATCGCAAGTGTTTGAAGCTAAATCATTTGTTTCGCATGGAGTTGAAGCTAAACCTTATACATCGCATTGATTTGAAGCAACATCATGTGTTTCGAATGGATTTGAAGCTAACTCGATTATTTCTCCAGCATTTGAAGCTATATTACTTATATCGCAAGTATTTGAAACTAAATCATTTGTTTCGCATGAATTTCAAGCTAAACCATGTGTTTCGCATGAATGTGAAGCTAAATTATGTGATTGGCATGGATTTGAAGTTCAAGCGTTTGTTTCGCCTGCATTTGAAGCTATATCAATTAAATCACAAGTATTTGAAGCTACATCATGTGTTTCGCATGGATTTGAAGCTAACTCGATTATTTCGCCAGCATTTGAAACTATATCACTTATATCGCAAGTATTTGAAGCTAAATAATTTGTTTCGCATGGATTTGAAGCTAAACCATCTACATCGCATTGATTTGAAGCTACATCACGTGTTTCGCATGGATTTGATGCTAACTCGATTATTTCGCCAGCATTTGAAGCTATATCACTTATATCGCAAGTATTTGAAACTAAATCATTTGTTTCGCATGAATTTCAAGCTAAACCATGTGTTTCGCATGAATGTGAATCTAAATTATGTGATTCGCATGGATTTGAAGTTCAAGCGTTTGTTTCGACTGCATTTGAAGCTATATCAATTAAATCACAAGTATTTGAAGCTACATCATGTGTTTCGCATGGATTTGAAGCTAACTCGATTATTTCGCCAGCATTTGAAACTATATCACTTATATCGCAAGTATTTGAAGCTAAATAATTTGTTTCGCATGGATTTGAAGCTAACTCGTTTGTTTGACACGTATTTGAAGCTAAATCATTTGTTTCGCTTGGATTTGGAGCAAAACCATCTACATCGCATTGATTTGAAGCTACATCATGTGCTTCGCTTGGATTTGAAGCTAACTCGATTATTTCGCCAGCATTTGAAGCTATATCACTTATATCGCAAGTGTTTGAAGCTAAATCATTTGTTTCGCATGGAGTTGAAGCTAAACCTTATACATCGCATTGATTTGAAGCAACATCATGTGTTTCGAATGGATTTGAAGCTAACTCGATTATTTCTCCAGCATTTGAAGCTATATTACTTATATCGCAAGTATTTGAAACTAAATCATTTGTTTCGCATGAATTTCAAGCTAAACCATGTGTTTCGCATGAATGTGAAGCTAAATTATGTGATTGGCATGGATTTGAAGTTCAAGCGTTTGTTTCGCCTGCATTTGAAGCTATATCAATTAAATCACAAGTATTTGAAGCTACATCATGTGTTTCGCATGGATTTGAAGCTAACTCGATTATTTCGCCAGCATTTGAAACTATATCACTTATATCGCAAGTATTTGAAGCTAAATAATTTTTTCGCTTGGATTTGAAGCTAAACCATCTACATCGCATTGATTTGAAGCTACATCATGTGTTTCGTATGGATTTGAAGCTAACTCGATTATTTCGCCAGCATTTGAAACTATATCACTTATATCGCAAGTATTTGAAGCTAAATAATTTGTTTCGCATGGATTTGAAGCTAAACCATCTACATCGCATTGATTTGAAGCTACATCACGTGTTTCGCATGGATTTGATGCTAACTCGATTATTTCGCCAGCATTTGAATCTATATCACTTATATCGCAAGTATTTGAAGCTAAATCATTTGATTCGCATGGATTTGAAGCTAAACCTTCTAGATCGCATTGATTTGAAACTACATCATGTGTTTCGCATGGATTTGAAGCTAACTCGTTTGTTTGACACGTATTTGAAGCTAAATCATTTGTTTCGCATGGATTTGATTCTAAACCATCTACATCGCATTGATTTGAAGTTACATCATATGTTTCGCATGGATTTGATGCTAACTCGATTATTTCGCCAGCATTTGAAACTATATCACTTATATCGCAAGTATTTGAAGCTAAATCATTTGATTCGCATGGATTTGAAGCTAAACCTTCTAGATCGCATTGATTTGAAACTACGTCATGTGTTTCGCATGGATTTGAAGCTATCTCGATTATTTCGCCAGCATTTGATGCTAGACAACTTATATCGCAAGTATTTGAAGCTAAATCATTTGTTTCCCGTGGATCTGAAGCCAAACCTTCTACATCGCATTGATTAGAAGTTACATCATGTGTTTCGCATGGATTTGAAGCTAACTCGATTATTTCGCCATAATTTGAAACTGTATCACTTATATCGCAAGTATTTGAAGCTAAATAATTTATTTCGCATGGATTTGAAGCTAAACTTTCTACACCGCATTGATTTGAAGCTACATCATGTGTTTCGCATGGATTTGAAGCTAACTCGTTTATTTCGCCAGCATTTGAAGCTATATCACTTATATCGCAAGTATTTCAAGCTAAATCATTTGTTTCGCATGGGTTTGATTCTAAACCATCTACATCGCATTGATTTGAAGCTAAATCATGTGCTTCGCTTGGATTTGAAACTAACTCGATTATTTCGCCAGCATTTGAAGCTATATCACTTATATCGCAAGTATTTGAAGCTAAATAATTTGTTTCGCATGGATTTGAAGCTAACTCGATTATTTCGCCAGCATTTGAAACTATATCACTTATATCGCAAGTATTTGAAGCTAAACAATTTTTTCGCTTGGATTTGAAGCTAAACCATATACATCGCATTGATTTGAAGCTACATCACGTGTTTCGCATGGATTCGATGCTAACTCGATTATTTCGCCAGCATTTGAATCTATATCACTTATATCGCAAGTATTTGAAGCTAAATCATTTGTTTCCCGTGGATCTGAAGCCAAACCTTCTACATCGCATTGATTAGAAGTTACATCATGTGTTTCGCATGGATTTGAAGCTAACTCGATTATTTCGCCATAATTTGAAACTGTATCACTTATATCGCAAGTATTTGAAGCTAAATAATTTATTTCGCATGGATTTGAAGCTAAACTTTCTACACCGCATTGATTTGAAGCTACATCATGTGTTTCGCATGGATTTGAAGCTAACTCGTTTATTTCGCCAGCATTTGAAGCTATATCACTTATATCGCAAGTATTTCAAGCTAAATCATTTGTTTCGCATGGGTTTGATTCTAAACCATCTACATCGCATTGATTTGAAGCTAAATCATGTGCTTCGCTTGGATTTGAAACTAACTCGATTATTTCGCCAGCATTTGAAGCTATATCACTTATATCGCAAGTATTTGAAGCTAAATAATTTGTTTCGCATGGATTTGAAGCTAACTCGATTATTTCGCCAGCATTTGAAACTATATCACTTATATCGCAAGTATTTGAAGCTAAACAATTTTTTCGCTTGGATTTGAAGCTAAACCATATACATCGCATTGATTTGAAGCTACATCACGTGTTTCGCATGGATTCGATGCTAACTCGATTATTTCGCCAGCATTTGAATCTATATCACTTATATCGCAAGTATTTGAAGCTAAATCATTTGATTCGCATGGATTTGAAGCTAAACCTTCTAGATCGCATTGATTTGAAACTACATCATGTGTTTCGCATGGATTTGAAGCTAACTCGTTTGTTTGACACGTATTTGAAGCTAAATCATTTGTTTCGCATGGATTTGATTCTAAACCATCTACATCGCATTGATTTGAAGTTACATCATATGTTTCGCATGGATTTGATGCTAACTCGATTATTTCGCCAGCATTTGAAACTATATCACTTATATCGCAAGTATTTGAAGCTAAATCATTTGATTCGCATGGATTTGAAGCTAAACCTTCTAGATCGCATTGATTTGAAACTACGTCATGTGTTTCGCATGGATTTGAAGCTATCTCGATTATTTCGCCAGCATTTGATGCTAGACAACTTATATCGCAAGTATTTGAAGCTAAATCATTTGTTTCCCGTGGATCTGAAGCCAAACCTTCTACATCGCATTGATTAGAAGTTACATCATGTGTTTCGCATGGATTTGAAGCTAACTCGATTATTTCGCCATAATTTGAAACTGTATCACTTATATCGCAAGTATTTGAAGCTAAATAATTTATTTCGCATGGATTTGAAGCTAAACTTTCTACACCGCATTGATTTGAAGCTACATCATGTGTTTCGCATGGATTTGAAGCTAACTCGTTTATTTCGCCAGCATTTGAAGCTATATCACTTATATCGCAAGTATTTCAAGCTAAATCATTTGTTTCGCATGGGTTTGATTCTAAACCATCTACATCGCATTGATTTGAAGCTAAATCATGTGCTTCGCTTGGATTTGAAACTAACTCGATTATTTCGCCAGCATTTGAAGCTATATCACTTATATCGCAAGTATTTGAAGCTAAATAATTTGTTTCGCATGGATTTGAAGCTAAACCATCTACATCGCATTGATTTGAAGCTACATCATGTGTTTCGCATGGATTTGATGCTAACTCGATTATTTCGCCAGCATTTGAATCTATATCACTTATATCGTAAGTATTTGAAGCTAAATCATTTGATTCGCATGGATTTGAAGCTAAACCTTCTAGATCGCATTGATTTGAAACTACATCATGTGTTTCGCATGGATTTGAAGCTAACTCGTTTGTTTGACACGTATTTGAAGCTAAATCATTTGTTTCGCTTGGATTTGGAGCAAAACCTTCTACATCGCATTGAT
Source organism: Megalopta genalis (assembly GCF_051020955.1). Taxonomy (NCBI): domain Eukaryota; kingdom Metazoa; phylum Arthropoda; class Insecta; order Hymenoptera; family Halictidae; genus Megalopta; species Megalopta genalis. Next base: position 16,361 of record NW_027477617.1, on the reverse strand, counting down.
TTGAAGCTACATCATGTGCTTCGCTTGGATTTGAAGCTAACTCGATTATTTCGCCAGCATTTGAAGCTATATCACTTATATCGCAAGTGTTTGAAGCTAAATCATTTGTTTCGCATGGAGTTGAAGCTAAACCTTATACATCGCATTGATTTGAAGCAACATCATGTGTTTCGAATGGATTTGAAGCTAACTCGATTATTTCTCCAGCATTTGAAGCTATATTACTTATATCGCAAGTATTTGAAACTAAATCATTTGTTTCGCATGAATTTCAAGCTAAACCATGTGTTTCGCATGAATGTGAAGCTAAATTATGTGATTGGCATGGATTTGAAGTTCAAGCGTTTGTTTCGCCTGCAGTTGAAGCTATATCAATTAAATCACAAGTATTTGAAGCTACATCATGTGTTTCGCATGGATTTGAAGCTAACTCGATTATTTCGCCAGCATTTGAAACTATATCACTTATATCGCAAGTATTTGAAGCTAAATAATTTGTTTCGCATGGATTTGAAGCTAAACCATCTACATCGCATTGATTTGAAGCTACATCACGTGTTTTGCATGGATTTGATGCTAACTCGATTATTTCGCCAGCATTTGAAGCTATATCACTTATATCGCAAGTATTTGAAACTAAATCATTTGTTTCGCATGAATTTCAAGCTAAACCATGTGTTTCGCATGAATGTGAATCTAAATTATGTGATTCGCATGGATTTGAAGTTCAAGCGTTTGTTTCGACTGCATTTGAAGCTATATCAATTAAATCACAAGTATTTGAAGCTACATCATGTGTTTCGCATGGATTTGAAGCTAACTCGATTATTTCGCCAGCATTTGAAACTATATCACTTATATCGCAAGTATTTGAAGCTAAATAATTTGTTTCGCATGGATTTGAAGCTAAACCATCTACATCGCATTGATTTGAAGCTACATCATGTGTTTCGCATGGATTTGAAGGTAACTCGTTTATTTCGCCAGCATTTGAAGCTATATCACTTATATCGCAAGTGTTTGAAGCTAAATCATTTGTTTCGCATGGAGTTGAAGCTAAACCTTATACATCGCATTGATTTGAAGCAACATCATGTGTTTCGCATGGATTTGAAGCTAACTCGATTATTTCTCCAGCATTTGAAGCTATATTACTTATATCGCAAGTATTTGAAGCTAAATTATTTGTTTAACATGGATTTGAAACTAATCCTTCTACATCGCATTAAATTTGATGATACGTAATATGTTTCGCATGGATTTGAAGCTAACTCGTTTATTTCGCCACCATTTGAAGCTATATCACTTATATCGCAAGTATTTGAAGCTAAATCATTTGTTTCCCGTGGATCTGAAGCCAAACTTTCTACATCGCATTGATTTGAAGTTACATCATGTGTTTCGCATGGATTTGAAGCTAACTCGTTTATTTCGCCATAATTTGAAACTATATCACTTATATCGCAAGTATTTGAAGCTAAATCATTTGTTTCCCGTGGATCTGAAGCCAAACCTTCTACATCCCATTGATTTGAAGTTACATCATGTGTTTCGCATGGATTTGAAGCTAACTCGTTTATTTCGCCATAATTTGAAACTATGTCACTTATATCGCAATTATTTGAAGCTAAATCATTTGTTTCGCTTGGATTTGAAGCTAAACCTTATACATCGCATTGATTTGAAGCTGCACCATGTGTTTCGAATGGATTTGAAGCTAACTCGTTTGTTTGACACGTATTTGAAGCTAAATCATTTGTTTCGCTTGGATTTGAAGCAAAAACTTCTACATCGCATTGATTTGAAGCTACATCATGTGCTTCGCTTGGATTTGAAGCTAACTTGATTATTTCGCCAGCATTTGAAGCTATATCACTTATATCGCAAGTATTTGAAGCTAAATCATTCGTTTCCCGTGGATCTGAAGCCAATCCTTCTACATCGCATTGATTTGAAGTTACATCATGTGTTTCGCATGGATTTTAAGCTAACTCGTTTATTTCGCCATAATTTGAAACTATATCACTTATATCGCAAGTATTTGAAGCTAAATAATTTGTTTCGCATGGATTTGAAGCTAACTCGTTTATTTCGCCACCATTTGAAGCTATATCACTTATATCGCAAGTATTTGAAGCTAAATCATTTGTTTCCCGTGGATCTGAAGCCAAACCTTCTACATCGCATTGATTTGAAGTTACATCATGTGTTTCGCATGGATTTGAAGCTAACTCGCTTATTTCGCCATAATTTGAAACTATATCACTTATATCGCAAGTATTTGAAGCTAAATAATTTGTTTCGCATGGATTTGAAGCTAAACCATCTACATCGCATTGATTTGAAGCTATATCATGTGTTTCGCATTAATTTGAAGCTAACTCGATTATTTCGACAGAATTTGAATCTATATCACTTATATCGCAAGTATTTGAAGCTAAATAATTTGTTTCGCATGGATTAGGAGCTAAACCTTCTACATCGCATTGATTTGAAGCTACATCATGTGTATCACATGGAGTTGAAGCTAACTCGATTATTTCGCCAGAATTTGAAGCTATATCACTTATATCGCAAGTATTTGAAGCTAAATCATTTGTTTCCCGTGGATCTGAAGCCAAACCTTCAACATCGCATTGATTTGAAGCTACATCACTGGTTTCGCATGGAGTTGTAGCTAACTCGATTATTTCGCCAGAATTTGAAGATATATCACTTATATCGCAAGTATTTGAAGCTAAATCATTTGTTTCCCGTGGATCTGAAGCCAAACCTTCTACATCGCATTGATTAGAAGTTACATCACGTGTTTCGCATGGATTTGATGCTAACTCGATTATTTCGCCAGCATTTGAATCTATATCACTTATATCGCAAGTATTTGAAGCTAAATCATTTGATTCGCATGGATTTGAAGCTAAACCTTCTAGATCGCATTGATTTGAAGCTACATCATATGTTTCGCATGGATTTGAAGCTAACTCGATTATTTCGCCAGAATTTGAAGCTATATCACTTATATCGCAAGTTTTTGAAGCTAAATCATTTGTTTCCCGTGGATCTGAAGCCAAACCTTCTACATCGCATTGATTTGAAGCTACATCATATGTTTTCGCATGGATTTGAAGCTAACTCGATTATTTCGCCAGAATTTGAAGCTATATCGCTTATATCGCAAGTATTTGAAGCTAAATAATTTGTTTCGCATGGATTAGAAGCTAAACCTTCTACATCGCATTGATTTGAAGCTACATCATGTGTTTTCACATGGAGTTGAAGCTAACTCGATTAGTTCGCCAGAATTTGAAGCTATATCACTTATATCGCAAGTATTTGAAGCTAAATCATTTGTTTCCCGTGGATCTGAAGCCAAACCTTCTACATCGCATTGATTAGAAGTTACATCATGTGTTTCGCATGGATTTGAAGCTAACTCGATTATTTCGCCATAATTTGAAACTGTATCACTTATATCGCAAGTATTTGAAGCTAAATAATTTGTTTCGCATGGATTTGAAGCTAAACTTTCAACACCGCATTGATTTGAAGCTACATCATGTGTTTCGCATGGATTTGAAGCTAACTCGTTTATTTCGCCAGCATTTGAAGCTATATCACTTATATCGCAAGTATTTCAAGCTAAATCATTTGTTTCGCATGGGTTTGATTCTAAACCATCTACATCGCATTGATTTGAAGTTACATCATATGTTTCGCTTGGATTTGAAGCTAACTCGATTATTTCGCCAGCATTTGAAGCTATATCACTTATATCGCAAGTATTTGAAACTAAATCATTTGTTTCTCATGAATTTCAAGCTAAACCATGTGTTTCGCATGAATGTGAAGCTAAATTATGTGATTGGCATGGATTTGAAGTTCAAGCGTTTGTTTCGCCTGCATTTGAAGCTATATCAATTAAATCACAAGTATTTGAAGCTACATCATGTGTTTCGCATGGATTTGAAGCTAACTCGATTATTTCGCCAGCATTTGAAACTATATCACTTATATCGCAAGTATTTGAAGCTAAATAATTTTTTCGCTTGGATTTGAAGCTAAACCATATACATCGCATTGATTTGAAGCTACATCACGTGTTTCGCATGGATTCGATGCTAACTCGATTATTTCGCCAGCATTTGAATCTATATCACTTATATCGCAAGTATTTGAAGCTAAATCATTTGATTCGCATGGATTTGAAGCTAAACCTTCTAGATCGCATTGATTTGAAACTACATCATGTGTTTCGCATGGATTTGAAGCTAACTCGTTTGTTTGACACGTATTTGAAGCTAAATCATTTGTTTCGCTTGGATTTGGAGCAAAACCTTCTACATCGCATTGATTTGAAGCTACATCATGTGCTTCGCTTGGCTTTGAAGCTAACTCGATTATTTCGCCAGCATTTGAAGCTATATCACTTATATCGCAAGTATTTGAAACTAAATCATTTGTTTCGCATGAATTTCAAGCTAAACCATGTGTTTCGCATGAATGTGAATCTAAATTATGTGATTCGCATGGATTTGAAGTTCAAGCGTTTGTTTCGACTGCATTTGAAGCTATATCAATTAAATCACAAGTATTTGAAGCTACATCATGTGTTTCGCATGGATTTGAAGCTAACTCGATTATTTCCCCAGCATTTGAAACTATATCACTTATATCGCAAGTATTTGAAGCTAAATAATTTGTTTCGCATGGATTTGAAGCTAAACCATCTACATCGCATTGATTTGAAGCTACATCATGTGTTTCGCATGGATTTGAAGCTAACTCGATTATTTCGCCAGCATTTGAAGCTATATCACTTATATCGCAAGTATTTGAAGCTACATCATTCGTTTCCCGTGGATCTGAAGCCAATCCTTCTACATCGCATTGATTTGAAGTTACATCATGTGTTTCGCATGGATTTGAAGCTAACTCGTTTATTTCGCCATAATTTGAAACTATATCACTTATATCGCAAGTATTTGAAGCTAAATAATTTGTTTCGCATGGATTTGAAGCTAACTCGTTTATTTCGCCACCATTTGAAGCTATATCACTTATATCGCAAGTATTTGAAGCTAAATCATTTGTTTCCCGTGGATCTGAAGCCAAACCTTCTACATCGCATTGATTTGAAGTTACATCATGTGTTTCGCATGGATTTGAAGCTAACTCGTTTATTTCGCCATAATTTGAAACTATATCACTTATATCGCAAGTATTTGAAGCTAAATAATTTGTTTCGCATGGATTTGAAGCTAAACCATCTACATCGCATTGATTTGAAACTATATCATGTGTTTCGCATTAATTTGAAGCTAACTCGATTATTTAGACAGAATTTGAAGCTATATCACTTATATCGCAAGTATTTGAAGCTAAATAATTTGTTTCGCATGGATTAGGAGCTAAACCTTCTACATCGCATTGATTTGAAGCTACATCATGTGTTTCACATGGAGTTGAAGCTAACTCGATTATTTCGCCAGAATTTGAAGCTATATCACTTATATCGCAAGTATTTGAAGCTAAATCATTTGTTTCCCGTGGATCTGAAGCCAAACCTTCTACATCGCATTGATTAGAAGTTACATCATGTGTTTCGCATGGATTTGAAGCTAACTCGACTATTTCGCCATAATTTGAAACTTTATCACTTATATCGCAAGTATTTGAAGCTAAATAATTTGTTTCGCATGGATTTGAAGCTAAACTTTCTACACCGCATTGATTTGAAGCTACATCATGTGTTTCGCATGGATTTGAAGCTAACTCGTTTATTTCGCCAGCATTTGAAGCTATATCACTTATATCGCAAGTATTTGAAGCTAAATCATTTGTTTTGCATGGGTTTGATTCTAAACCATCTACATCGCATTGATTTGAAGTTACATCATATGTTTCGCATGGATTTGATGCTAACTCGATTATTTCGCCAGCATTTGAAACTATATCACTTATATCACAAGTATTTGAAGCTAAATCATTTGATTCGCATGGATTTGAAGCTAAACTTTCTAGATCGCATTGATTTGAAACTACATCATGTGTTTCGCATGGATTTGAAGCTATCTCGATTATTTCGCCAGCATTTGATGCTAGACAACTTATATCGCAAGTATTTGAAGTTAAATCGCTTGCTACACATGGATATGAAGTTAAACCTTCAACATCGCATTGATTTGAAGCTACATCACTGGTTTCGCATGGAGTTGTAGCTATCTCGATTATTTCGCCAGAATTTGAAGATATATCACTTATATCGCAAGTATTTGAAGCTAAATCATTTGTTTCCCGTGGATCTGAAGCCAAACCTTCTACATCGCATTGATTAGAAGTTACATCACGTGTTTCGCATGGATTTGATGCTAACTCGATTATTTCGCCAGCATTTGAATCTATATCACTTATATCGCAAGTATTTGAAGCTAAATCATTTGATTCGCATGGATTTGAAGCTAAACCTTCTAGATCGCATTGATTTGAAGCTACATCATATGTTTCGCATGGATTTGAAGCTAACTCGATTATTTCGCCAGAATTTGAAGCTATATCACTTATATCGCAAGTATTTGAAGCTAAATCATTTGTTTCCCGTGGATCTGAAGCCAAACCTTCTACATCACATTGATTTGAAGCTACATCATATGTTTCGCATGGATTTGAAGCTAACTCGATTATTTCGCCAGAATTTGAAGCTATATCACTTATATCGCAAGTATTTGAAGCTAAATAATTTGTTTCGCATGGATTAGAAGCTAAACCTTCTACATCGCATTGATTTGAAGCTACATCATGTGTTTCACATGGAGTTGAAGCTAACTCGATTAGTTCGCCAGAATTTGAAGCTATATCACTTATATCGCAAGTATTTGAAGCTAAATCATTTGTTTCCCGTGGATCTGAAGCCAAACCTTCTACATCGCATTGATTAGAAGTTACATCATGTGTTTCGCATGGATTTGAAGCTAACTCGATTATTTCGCCATAATTTGAAACTGTATCACTTATATCGCAAGTATTTGAAGCTAAATAATTTGTTTCGCATGGATTTGAAGCTAAACTTTCAACACCGCATTGATTTGAAGCTACATCATGTGTTTCGCATGGATTTGAAGCTAACTCGTTTATTTCGCCAGCATTTGAAGCTATATCACTTATATCGCAAGTATTTGAAACTAAATCATTTGTTTCGCATGAATTTCAAGCTAAACCATGTGTTTCGCATGAATGTGAATCTAAATTATGTGATTCGCATGGATTTGAAGTTCAAGCGTTTGTTTCGACTGCATTTGAAGCTATATCAATTAAATCACAAGTATTTGAAGCTACATCATGTGTTTCGCATGGATTTGAAGCTAACTCGATTATTTCGCCAGCATTTGAAACTATATCACTTATATCGCAAGTATTTGAAGCTAAATAATTTGTTTCGCATGGATTTGAAGCTAAACCATCTACATCGCATTGATTTGAAGCTACATCATGTGTTTCGCATGGATTTGAAGGTAACTCGTTTATTTCGCCAGCATTTGAAGCTATATCACTTATATCGCAAGTGTTTGAAGCTAAATCATTTGTTTCGCATGGAGTTGAAGCTAAAGCTTATACATCGCATTGATTTGAAGCAACATCATGTGTTTCGCATGGATTTGAAGCTAACTCGATTATTTCTCCAGCATTTGAAGCTATATTACTTATATCGCAAGTATTTGAAGCTAAATTATTTGTTTAACATGGTTTTGAAACTAATCCTTCTACATCGCATTAAATTTGATGATACGTAATATGTTTCGCATGGATTTGAAGCTAACTCGTTTATTTCGCCACCATTTGAAGCTATATCACTTATATCTCAAGTATTTGAAGCTAAATCATTTGTTTCCCGTGGATCTGAAGCCAAACTTTCTATATCGCATTGATTTGAAGTTATATCATGTGTTTCGCATGGATTTGAAGCTAACTCGTTTATTTCGCCATAATTTGAAACTATATCACTTATATCGCAAGTATTTGAAGCTAAATAATTTGTTTCGCTTGGATTTGAAGCTAAACCATCTACATCGCATTGATTTGAAGCTACATCATGTGTTTCGCATGGATTTGAAGGTAACTCGTTTATTTCGCCAGCATTTGAAGCTATATCACTTATATCGCAAGTGTTTGAAGCTAAATCATTTGTTTCGCATGGAGTTGAAGCTAAACCTTCTACATCGCATTGATTTGAAGCAACATCATGTGTTTCGCATGGATTTGAAGCTAACTCGATTATTTCTCCAGCATTTGAAGCTATATCACTTATATCGCAAGTATTTGAAGCTAAATAATTTGTTTCGCATGGATTTGAAGCTAAACCATCTACATCGCATTGATTTGAAGCTACATCATGTGTTTCGCATGGATTTGATGCTAACTCGATTATTTCGCCAGCATTTGAAACTATATCACTTATATCGCAAGTATTTGAAGCTAAATCATTTGATTCGCATGGATTTGAAGCTAAACCTTCTAGATCGCATTGATTTGAAACTACATCATGTGTTTCGCATGGATTTGAAGCTAACTCGTTTGTTTGACACGTATTTGAAGCTAAATCATTTGTTTCGCTTGGATTTGGAGCAAAACCTTCTACATCGCATTGATTTGAAGCTACATCATGTGCTTCGCTTGGATTTGAAGCTAACTCGATTATTTCGCCAGCATTTGAAGCTATATCACTTATATCGCAAGTGTTTGAAGCTAAATCATTTGTTTCGCATGGAGGTGAAGCTAAACCTTCAACATCGCAATGATTTGAAGCTACATCATGTGTTTCGCATGGATTTGAAGCAAACTCGTTCGTTTCGCCTGCATTTGAAGCAGTATCACTTATATCGCAAGTATTTGAAGATAAATCATTTGCTTCGCTCGGATTTGAAGCTAAACCTTCTACATCGCATTGATTTGAAGCTACATCATGTGCTTCGCTTGGATTTGAAGCTAACTCGATTATTTCGCCAGCATTTGAAGCTATATCACTTATATCGCAAGTATTTGAAACTAAATCATTTGTTTCGCATGAATTTCAAGCTAAACCATGTGTTTCGCATGAATGTGAATCTAAATTATGTGATTCGCATGGATTTGAAGTTCAAGCGTTTGTTTCGCCTGCATTTGAAGCTATATCAATTAAATCACAAGTATTTGAAGCTACATCATGTGTTTCGCATGGATTTGAAGCTAACTCGATTATTTCGCCAGCATTTGAAACTGTATCACTTATAACGCAAGTATTTGAAGCTAAATAATTTGTTTCGCATGGATTTGACGCTAAACATTCTACACCGCATTGATTTGAAGCTACATCATGTGTTTCGCATGGATTTGAAGCTAACTCGTTTATTTCGCCAGCATTTGAAGCTATATCACTTATATCGCAAGTATTTGAAGCTAAATCATTTGTTTCGCATGGGTTTGATTCTAAACCATCTACATCGCATTGATTTGAAGTTACATCATATGTTTCGCATGGATTTGAAGCTAACTCGATTATTTCGCCAGAATTTGAAGCAATATCACTTATATCGCAAGTATTTGAAGCTAAATCATTTGTTTCCCGTGGATCTGAAGCCAAACCTTCTACATCGTATTGATTTGAAGTTACATCACGTGTTTCGCATGGATTTGAAGCTAACTCGTTTATTTCGCCATAATTTGAAACTATATCACTTATATCGCAAGTATTTGAAGCTAAATAATTTGTTTCGCATGGATTTGAAGCTAAACCATCTACATCGCATTGATTTGAAGCTATATCATGTGTTTCGCATTAATTTGAAGCTAACTCGATTATTTCGCCAGAATTTGAAGCTATATCACTTATATCGCAAGTATTTGAAGCTAAATCATTTGTTTCCCGTGGATCTGAAGCCAAACCTTCTACATCGCATTGATTTGAAGCTACATCATATGTTTCGCATGGATTTGAAGCTAACTCGATTATTTCGCCAGCATTTGAAACTATATCACTTATATCGCAAGTATTTGAAGCTAAATCATTTGATTCGCATGGATTTGAAGCTGACCCTTCAACATAGCATTGATTTGAAGCTACATCATGTATTTCGCATAGATTTGAAGCTAACTCGATTATTTCGCCAGCATTTGATGCCAGACAACTTATATCGCAAGTATTTGAAGTTAAATCGCTTGCTACACATGGATATGAAGCTAAACCTTCTACATCGCATTGATTTGAAGCTACATCATTGGTTTCGCATGGAGTTGTAGCTAACTCGATTATTTCGCCAGAATTTGAAGATATATCACTTATATCGCAAGTATTTGAAGCTAAATAATTTGTTTCCCGTGGATCTGAAGCCAAACCTTCTACACCGCATTGATTTGAAGTTACATCATGTGTTTCGCATGGATTTGAAGCTAAACCATCTACATCGCATTGATTTTAAGCTACATCATGTGTTTCGCATGGATTTGAAGGTAACTCGTTTATTTCGCCAGCATTTGAAGCTATATCACTTATATCGCAAGTGTTTGAAGCTAAATCATTTGTTTCGCATGGAGTTGAAGCTAAACCTTATACATCGCATTGATTTGAAGCAACATCATGTGTTTCGCATTGATTTGAAGCTAACTCGATTATTTCTCCAGCATTTGAAGCTATATTACTTATATCGCAAGTATTTGAAGCTAAATTATTTGTTTAACATGGATTAGAAACTAATCCTTCTACATCGCATTAAATTTGATGCTACGTAATATGTTACGCATGGATTTGAAGCTAACTCGATTATTTCGCCAGAATTTGAAGATATATCACTTATATCGCAAGTATTTGAAGCTAAATCATTTGTTTCGCATGGATTTGATTCTAAACCATCTACATCGCATTGATTTGAAGTTACATCATATGTTTCGCTTGGATTTGAAGCTAACTCGATTATTTCGCCAGCATTTGAAGCTATATCACTTATATCGCAAGTATTTGAAACTAAATCATTCGTTTCCCGTGGATCTGAAGCCAAACCTTCTACAACGCATTGATTTGAAGCTACATCATGTGCTTCGCATGGATTTGAAGCTAACTCGATTTTTTCTCCAGCATTTGAAGCTATATTACTTATATCGCAAGTATTTGAAGCTAAATTATTTGTTTAACATGGATTTGAAACTAATCCTTCTACATCGCATTAAATTTGATGCTACGTAATATGTTTCGCATGGATTTGAAGCTAACTCGTTTATTTCGCCACCATTTGAAGCTATATCACTTATATCGCAAGTATTTGAAGCTAAATCATTTGTTTCCCGTGGATCTGAAGCCAAACCTTCTACATCGCATTGATTTGAAGCTACATCATATGTTTCGCATGGATTTGAAGCTAACTCGATTATTTCGCCAGAATTTGAAGCTATATCACTTATATCGCAAGTATTTGAAGCTAAATAATTTGTTTCGCATGGATTAGAAGCTAAACCTTCTACATCGCATTGATTTGAAGCTACATCATGTGTTTCACATGGAGTTGAAGCTAACTCGATTATTTCGCCAGAATTTGAAGCTATATCACTTATATCGCAAGTATTTGAAGCTAAATCATTTGTTTCCCGTGGATCTGAAGCCAAACCTTCTACATCGCATTGATTAGAAGTTACATCATGTGTTTCGCATGGATTTGAAGCTAACTCGATTATTTCGCCATAATTTGAAACTGTATCACTTATATCGCAAGTATTTGAAGCTAAATAATTTGTTTCGCATGGATTTGATGCTAAACTTTCTACACCGCATTGATTTGAAGCTACATCATGTGTTTCGCATGGATTTGAAGCTAACTCGTTTATTTCGCCAGCATTTGAAGCTATATCACTTATATCGCAAGTATTTGAAGCTAAATCATTTGTTTCGCATGGGTTTGATTCTAAACCATCTACATCGCATTGATTTGAAGTTACATCATATGTTTCGCATGGATTTGAAGCTAACTCGATTATTTCGCCAGAATTTGAAGATATATCACTTATATCGCAAGTATTTGAAGCTAAATCATTTGTTTCCCGTTGATCTGAGGCCAAACCTTCCACATCGCATTGATTTGAAGTTACATCATGTGTTTCGCATGGATTTGAAACTAACTCGTTTATTTCGCCATAATTTGAAACTATGTCACTTACATCGCAAGTATTTGAAGCTAAATCATTTGTTTCGCTTGGATTTGAAGCTAAACCTTATACATCGCATTGATTTGAAGCTGCACCATGTGTTTCGAATGGATTTGAAGCTAACTCGTTTGTTTGACACGTATTTGAAGCTAAATCATTTGTTTCGCTTGGATTTGAAGCAAAACCTTCTAAATCGCATTGATTTGAAGCTACATCATGTGCTTCGCTTGGATTTGAAGCTAACTCGATTATTTCGCCAGCATTTGAAGCAATATCACTTATATCGCAAGTATTTGAAGCTAAATCATTTGTTTCCCGTGGATCTGAAGCCAAACCTTCTACATCGCATTGATTTGAAGTTACATCACGTGTTTCGCATGGATTTGAAGCTAACTCGTTTATTTCGCCATAATTTGAAACTATATCACTTATATCGCAAGTATTTGAAGCTAAATAATTTGTTTCGCATGGATTTGAAGCTAAACCATCTACATCGCATTGATTTGAAGCTATATCATGTGTTTCGCATTAATTTGAAGCTAACTCGATTATTTCGCCAGAATTTGAAGCTATATCACTTATATCGCAAGTATTTGAAGCTAAATCATTTGTTTCCCGTGGATCTGAAGCCAAACCTTCTACATCGCATTGATTTGAAGTTACATCATGTGTTTCGCATGGATTTGAAGCTAACTCGATTATTTCGCCATAATTTGAAACTATATCACTTATATCAAAAGTATTTGGAGCTAAATAATTTGTTTCGCATGGATTAGAAGCTAAACCTTCTACATCGCATTGATTTGAAGCTACATCATGTGTTTCGCATGGAGTTGAAGCTAACTCGATTATTTCGCCAGAATTTGAAGCTATATCACTTATATCGCAAGTATTTGAAGCTAAATCATTTGTTTCCCGTGGATCTGAAGCCAAACCTTCTACATCGCATTGATTAGAAGTTACATCATGTGTTTCGCATGGATTTGAAGCTAACTCGATTATTTCGCCATAATTTGAAACTGTATCACTTATATCGCAAGTATTTGTAGCTAAATAATTTGTTTCGCATGGATTTGAAGCTAAACTTTCTACACCGCATTGATTTGAAGCTACATCATGTGTTTCGCATGGATTTGAAGCTAACTCGTTTATTTCGCCAGCATTTGAAGCTATATCACTTATATCGCAAGTATTTGAAGCTAAATCATTTGTTTCGCATGGGTTTGATTCTAAACCATCTACATCGCATTGATTTGAAGTTACATCATATGTTTCGCATGGATTTGAAGCTAAACCTTATACATCGCATTGATTTGAAGCTGCATCATGTGTTTCGAATGGATTTGAAGCTAACTCGTTTGTTTCACACGTATTTGAAGCTAAATCATTTGTTTCGCTTGGATTTGAAGCAAAACCTTCTAAATCGCATTGATTTGAAGCTACATCATGTGCTTCGCTTGGATTTGAAGCTAACTCGATTATTTCGCCAGCATTTGAAACTATATCACTTATATCGCAAGTATTTGAAGCTAAATCATTTGATTCGCATGGATTTGAAGCTAAACCTTCTAGATCGCATTGATTTGAAACTACATCATGTGTTTCGCATGGATTTGAAGCTATATCGATTATTTCGCCAGCATTTGATGCTAGACAACTTATATCGCAAGTATTTGAAGTTAAATCGCTTGCTACACATGGATATGAAGTTAAACCTCCAACATCGCATTGATTTGAAGCTACATCACTGGTTTCGCATGGAGTTGTAGCTAACTCGATTATTTCGCCAGAATTTGAAGATATATCACTTATATCGCAAGTATTTGAAGCTAAATCATTTGTTTCGCATGGATATGAAGCTAAACCTTCTACATCGCATTGATTTGAAGCTACATCATTGGTTTCGCATGGAGTTGTAGCTAACTCGATTATTTCGCCAGAATTTGAAGATATGTCACTTATATCGCAAGTATTTGAAGCTAAATCATTTGTTTCCCGTGGATCTGAAGCCAAACCTTCTACACCGCATTGATTTGAAGTTACATCATGTGTTTCGCATGGATTTGAAGCTAAACCATCTACATCGCATTGATTTTAAGCTACATCATGTGTTTCGCATGGATTTGAAGGTAACTCGTTTATTTCGCCAGCATTTGAAGCAATATCACTTATATCGCAAGTATTTGAAGCTAAATCATTTGTTTCCCGTGGATCTGAATCCAAACCTTCTACATCGCATTGATTTGAAGTTACATCACGTGTTTCGCATGGATTTGAAGCTAACTCGTTTATTTCGCCATAATTTGAAACTATATCACTTATATCGCAAGTATTTGAAGCTAAATAATTTGTTTCGCATGGATTTGAAGCTAAACCATCTACATCGCATTGATTTGAAGCTATATCATGTGTTTCGCATTAATTTGAAGCTAACTCGATTATTTCGCCACAATTTGAAGCTATATGACTTATATCGCAAGTATTTGAAGCTAAATCATTTGTTTCCCGTGGATCTGAAGCCAAACCTTCTACATCGCATTGCTTAGAAGTTACATCATGTGTTTCGCATGGATTTGAAGCTAACTCGATTATTTCGCCATAATTTGAAACTGTATCACTTATATCGCAAGTATTTGTAGCTAAATAATTTGTTTCGCATGGATTTGAAGCTAAACTTTCTACACCGCATTGATTTGAAGCTACATCATGTGTTTCGCATGGATTTGAAGCTAACTCGTTTTATTTCGCCAGCATTTGAAGCTATATCACTTATATCGCAAGTATTTGAAGCTAAATCATTTGTTTCGCATGGGTTTGATTCTAAACCATCTACATCGCATTGATTTGAAGTTACATCATATGTTTCGCATGGATTTGAAGCTAAACCTTATACATCGCATTGATTTGAAGCTGCATCATGTGTTTCGAATGGATTTGAAGCTAACTCGTTTGTTTCACACGTATTTGAAGCTAAATCATTTGTTTCGCTTGGATTTGAAGCAAAACCTTCTAAATCGCATTGATTTGAAGCTACATCATGTGCTTCGCTTGGATTTGAAGCTAACTCGATTATTTCGCCATAATTTGAAACTATATCACTTATATCAAAGTATTTGAAGCTAAATAATTTGTTTCGCATGGATTAGAAGCTAAACCTTCTACATCGCATTGATTTGAAGCTACATCATGTGTTTCGCATGGAGTTGAAGCTAACTCGATTATTTCGCCAGAATTTGAAGCTATATCACTTATATCGCAAGTATTTGAAGCTAAATCATTTGTTTCCCGTGGATCTGAAGCCAAACCTTCTACATCGCATTGATTAGAAGTTACATCATGTGTTTCGCATGGATTTGAAGCTAACTCGATTATTTCGCCATAATTTGAAACTGTATCACTTATATCGCAAGTATTTGTAGCTAAATAATTTGTTTCGCATGGATTTGAAGCTAAACTTTCTACACCGCATTGATTTGAAGCTACATCATGTGTTTCGCATGGATTTGAAGCTAACTCGTTTATTTCGCCAGAATTTGAAGCTATATCACTTATATCGCAAGTATTTGAAGCTAAATCATTTGTTTCCCGTGGATCTGAAGCCAAACCTTCTACATCGCATTGATTAGAAGTTACATCATGTGTTTCGCATGGATTTGAAGCTAACTCGATTATTTCGCCATAATTTGAAACTGTATCACTTATATCGCAAGTATTTGAAGCTAAATAATTTGTTTCGCATGGATTTGATGCTAAACTTTCTACACCGCATTGATTTGAAGCTACATCATGTGTTTCGCATGGATTTGAAGCTAACTCGTTTATTTCGCCAGCATTTGAAGCTATATCACTTATATCGCAAGTATTTGAAGCTAAATCATTTGTTTCGCATGGGTTTGATTCTAAACCATCTACATCGCATTGATTTGAAGTTACATCATATGTTTCGCATGGATTTGAAGCTAACTCGATTATTTCGCCAGAATTTGAAGATATATCACTTATATCGCAAGTATTTGAAGCTAAATCATTTGTTTCCCGTTGATCTGAGGCCAAACCTTCCACATCGCATTGATTTGAAGTTACATCATGTGTTTCGCATGGATTTGAAACTAACTCGTTTATTTCGCCATAATTTGAAACTATGTCACTTATATCGCAAGTATTTGAAGCTAAATCATTTGTTTCGCTTGGATTTGAAG
>NW_027477616.1:0-63285 GCF_051020955.1 Megalopta genalis | reverse complement strand
TCAAATTCATGTGAAACAAATGATTTAGCTTCAGATACTTGCGATATAAGTGATGGAGCTTCGCATGCAGGCGAAACAAACGAGTTAGCTTCAAATCCATGCGAAACAAATGATTTAGCTACAAATCAATGCGATGTAGAAGGTTTAGCTTCAAATCCATGCGAAATAAATGATATGGCAACAGATACTTGCGATATAACTGATATAGCTTCAAATGCAGGGGAAACAAACGAGTTATCATCAAATCCATGCAAAAAAACAAACGAGTTATCATCAAATCCATGCAAAACACATGATTTAGCTGCAAATCAAAGCGATGTAGAAGGTATAGCTTCAAATCCATGCGAAACAAATGATTGAGCTTCAAACACTTGCGATATAAGTGTTATACCATCAAATGCAGGCGAAACGAAGGAGTTAGCTTCAAATCCAAGCGAAACACATGATTTAGCTTCAAATCAAAGCGATGTAGAAGGTATAGCTTCAAATCCAAGCGAAACACATCATTTAGCGTCAAATCAATGCGATGTAGAAGGTTTAGCTTCAAATCCATGCGAAACAAATGATTGAGCTTCAAACACTTGCAATATAAGTGTTATACCATCAAATGCAGGCGAAACGAAGGAGTTAGCTTCAAATCCATGCGAAGCAAATGATTTAGCTTCAAACACTTGCAATATAAGTGTTATACCATCAAATGCAGGCGAAACGAAGGAGTTAGCTTCAAATCCATGCGAAACACATGATTTAGCTGCAAATCAATGCGATGTAGACGGTTTAGCTTCAAATCCATGCGAAGCAAATGATTTAGCTTCAAACACTTGGGATATAAGTGATATAACTGCAAATGCAGACGAATCAAACGAGTTAGCTTCAGAATCCATGCGATACACATCATTTAGCTTTAAATCCATGCGAAGTAGAAGGCTTAGCTTCAAATCCATGTGAAACAAATGATTTAGGTTCAGATATTTGCGATATGAGTGATATATCTTCAAAAGCAGGCGAAACTAACGAGTAACCTTCAAATCCATGCGACACATACGATTTAGCTTCAAATCCATGCGAAATAAATGACATGGCAACAGATACTTGCGATATAACTGATATAGCTTCAAATGCAGGGGACACAAACCAGTTATCATCAAATCCATGCAAAACACATGATTTAGCTGCAAATCAATCGGATGTAAAAGGTTTAGCTTCAAATCCAAGCGAAACACATGATTTAGCTTCAAATCAAAGCGATGCAGAAGGTATAGCTTCAAATCCAAGCGAAACACATGATTTAGCTTCAAATCAATGCGATGTAGAAGGTTTCGCTTCAAATCCATGCGAAACAAATGATTTAGCATCAAACACTTGGGATTTGGGTGATATAGCTTCAAATGCAGTCGAAACAAACGAGATAGCTTCAATTCATGCAAAACACATGATTTAGCTTCAAATCAAAGCGATGTAGAAGGTATAGCTTCAAATCCAAGCGAAACACATAATTTAGCTGCAAATCAATGCGATGTAGAAGGTTTAGCTTCAAATCCATGCGATGTAGAAGGTTTAGCTTCATATCCATGCGAAACAAATGATTTAGCATCAAACACTTGGGATATCCAAGCGAAACACATGATTCAGCTTCAAGTCAATGCGATTTAGAAGGGTTGGATTCAAATCCATGCGATACAAATGATTTGCTTTAGATACTTGCGATATAAGTGATATAGCGTCAAATTCAGACGAAACAAACGAACTAGATTCAAATCCAAGCGAATCACATGATTTAGCTTCAAATCAATGCGATTTATAAGGTTAGCTTCAAATCCATGCGAAACAAATGATTTAGCATCAGATGCTTGCGGTATAAATGATATAGCTTCAAATGCAGGGGAAACAAACGAGTTAGCTTCAAAATCCATGCGATACACATGATTTAGCTTCCAATCAATGCGAAGTAGAAGGCTTAGCTTCAAATCCATGCGGAACAAATGATTTAGTTTCAAATACTTGAGATATAAGTGATATAGATTCAACTGCAGGCGAAACAAACGAATGAGCTTCAAATCCATGCGAAACACATGATTCAGCTTCAAATCAATGCGATGTAGAAGGTATAGTTTCAAATGCAGGCGAAACAAAAGAGTTAGCTTTAAATCCAAGCAAAATATATGATTAAGCATCAAATGCATGCGGAAGACATGACTTAGCTGCAAATCAATGCGATGTAGAAGGTTTAGCTTCAAATCCATGCGAAAGAAATGATGTAGCTTAAGATACTTGCGATATAAGTGATATAGCTTCAAATGCAGACGAATCAATCGTGTTATCTTCAAAATCCATG
This sequence comes from Megalopta genalis, assembly GCF_051020955.1. Classification (NCBI taxonomy): domain Eukaryota; kingdom Metazoa; phylum Arthropoda; class Insecta; order Hymenoptera; family Halictidae; genus Megalopta; species Megalopta genalis. The sequence continues at coordinate 60,950 of NW_027477616.1, read as the reverse complement.
CGATACACATGATTTAGCTTCAAATCAATGCGAAGAAGAAGGATTAGCTTCAAATCCATGCGAAACGAATGATTTAGGTTCAAATCAATGCGATGTAGAAGGTTTAGCTTCAAATCCATGCGAAACAAATGATTTAGGTACCGATACTTGCAATATAAGTGATATAGCTTCAAATACAGGAGAAACAAACGAGTTAGCATCAAATCCATGCAAGACACATGATTTTTCTTCAAATACTTGCGATATAGCATGAAATGTATACAGAACAATCGTGTAAGCTTCAAATCCAAGCGGAAGACATAATTTAGCTTCAAATAAAAGCGATGTAGAAGGTTTAGATACAAATCCATGCGAACCAAATGATTTAGCATCAACATTTGGTATATAAGTGATATAGCTTCAAATGCAGACGAATCGAACGAGTTAGCTTCAAAACCAATGCGATACACATCATTTAGCTTTAAATCCATGCGATGTAAAAGGTTTAGCTTCAAATCCAAGCGAAACACATGATTTAGCATCACATACTTGCGATATAACTGAAATAGCTTCAAATGCAGGGGAAACAAGCGAGTTAGCATCAAATCCATGCGAAACACATGATTTAGCTTCAAATCAATGCGATGTAGTAGGTTTAGTTACAAATCCAAGCCAAACACATGATTTAGCTTCAAATCAATGCGAAGTAGAAGGCTTAGGTTCAAATCCATGCGAGACAAATGATTTAGGTTCAGATACTTGCGATATAAGTGATATAGCTTCAAATGCAGGGGAAACAAACGAGTTTGCATCAAATCCATGCAAAACACATGATTTAGCTTCAAGTCAATGCGATGAAGGAGGTTTAGCTTCAAATCCAAGCGAAACACATCATTTAGCTTTAAATCCATGCGAAGTAGAAGGCTTAGCTTCAAATCCATGCGAAACAAATGATTTAGCATCGAACACTTGGGATATGAGTGATATAGCTTCAAATGCAGACGAATCAAACGAGTTAGATTCGAAATCCATGCGATACACATCATTTAGCTTTAAATCCATGCGAAGTAGAAGGCTTAGCTTCAAATCCATGCGGAACAAATGATTTAGCATCAAACACTTGGGATATAAGTGATATAGCTTCAAATGCAGGCGAAACGAACGAGTTAGGTTCAAATCCTTGCTAAACACATGATTTAGCTGCAAATCAATGAGATGTAGAAGGTTTAGCATCAAATCCATGCGAAACAAATGATTTAGCATCAGATACTTGCGATATATCTGATATAGCTTCAAATGCAGGGGAAACAAACGAGTTAGCATAAATTAGATGCGATACACATGATTTAGCTGCAAATCAATACGATGTAGAAGGTTAAACTTCAAATCTATACGAAACAAATGATTTAGCTTCAGATACTTGCGATATAATTGATATAGCATCAAATGCAGGCGAAACGACCGACTTAGCTTCAAATCCATGCGAAACACATGATTTAGCTGCAAATCAATGCGATGTAGAAGGATTAGCTTCAAATCCAAGCGAAACACATGATTTAGCTTCAAATCAATGCGATGTAGAAGGTTTAGCTACAAATCCATGCGAAACAAATGATTTAGCTTCAAACAGTTGGGATATAAGTGATATAGCTTCAAATGCAGACGAATCAAACGAGTTAGCTTCAAATCCAAGCGAACCACATGATTTATCTTCAAAGCAATGCGATGTATGAAGGTTTGGCTTCAAATCCAAACGAAAAACATGATTTAGCTTCAAATCAATGCGATGTAGAAGGTATAGATTCAAATCCAAGCGCAACACATGATTTAGCTACAAATCAATGCGATGAAGAAGGTTTAGCTTCAAATCCACGCGAAACTAATGATTTAGCATCAGATACTTGCGACATAACTGAAATAGCTTCAAATGCAGGGGAAACAATCGAGTTAGCTTCAAATCCATGCGAAACGCATGATTTAGCTGTAAATCAATGCGATGTAGAAGGTTTAGCTTCAAATCCAAACGAAACACATGATTTAGCTTCAAATCAATGCGACGTAGAAGGTATAGATTCAAATCCAAGCGCAACACATGATTTAGCTTCAAATCAATGCGATGAAGAAGGTTTAGCTTCAAATCCATGCGAGACAAATGATTTAGCATCAGATACTTGCGATATAACCGAAATAGCTTCAAATGCAGGGGAAACAAACGAGTTAGCTTCAAATCCATGCGAAACACATGATTTAGCTTCAAATCAATGCGATGTAGAAGGTTTAGCTTCAAATCCATGCGAAGCAAATGATTTAGCATCAGATACTTGCAATATAACTGATATAGCTTCAAATGCAGGGGAAACAAACGAGTTAGCATCAAATCCATGCGAAACGCATGATTTAGCTGCAAATCAATGCGATGTAGAAGGTTTAGCTTCAAATCCATGCGAAACAAATGATTTAGCATCAGATACTTGCGACATAACTGAAATAGCTTCAAATGCAGGGGAAACAATCGAGTTAGCATCAATTCCATGCAAAACACATGATTTAGCTTCAAATCAAAGCGATGTACAAGGTATATCTTCAAATCCAAACGAAACACATGATTTAGCTTCAAATCAATGCGATGTAGAAGGTATAGATTCAAATCCAAGCGCAACACATGATTTAGCTTCAAATCAATGCGATGTAGAAGGTTTATCTTCAAATCCATGCGAGACAAATGATTTAGCATCAGATACTTGCGATATAACCGAAATAGCTACAAATGCAGGGGAAACAAACGAGTTAGCATCAATTCCATGCAAAACACATGATTTAGCTTCAAATCAAAGCGATGTAGAAGGTATATCTTCAAATCCAAACGAAACACATGATTTAGCTTCAAATCAATGCGATGTAGAAGTTATGGATTCAAATCCAAGCGCAACACATTATTTAGCTTCAAATCAATGCGATGTAGAAGGTTTAGCCTCAAATCCATGCGAAACAAATGATTTACCTACAAACACTTGGGATATAAGTGATATAGCAGGAAATGCAGACGAATCAAACGGGGAAGCTTCAAAATCCATGCGATACATATCATTTAACTTCAAATCGATACGAAGTAGAAGGCTCAGATTCAAATCCATGCGAAACAAATGATTTAGCATCAGATACTTGCGATATATCTGATATAGCTTCAAATGCAGGGGAAACAAACGAGTTAGCATAAATTAGATGCGATACACATGATTTAGCTGCAATTCAATGCGATGTAGAAGGTTTAGCTTCAAATCCAAACGAAACACATAATTTAGCTTCAAATCAATGCGATGCAGAAGGTATAGATTCAAAACCAAGCGCAACACATGATTTAGCTTCAAATCAATGCGATGTAGAAGGTTTAGCTTCAAATCCATGCGAAACAAATGATTTAGGTTCAGATACTTGCGATACATTGATATTGCTTCAAATGCAGGCGACACTAACGAGTTAGCTTCAAATCCATGCGAAACACATGATTTACGTTCAAATCAATGCGATGTAGAAGGTTCAACTTCAAATCTATACGAAACAAATGATTTAGCTTCAGATACTTGCGATATAATTGATATAGCATCAAATGCAGGCGAAACGACCGACTTAGCTTCAAATCCATGCGAAACACATGATTTAGCTGCAAATCAATGCGATGTAGAAGGATTAGCTTCAAATCCAAGCGAAACACATGATTTAGCTTCAAATCAATGCGATGTAGAAGGTTTAGCTACAAATCCATGCGAAACAAATGATTTAGCTTCAAACACTTGGGATATATAGTGATATAGCTTCAAATGCAGACGAATCAAACCAGTTAGCTTTAAATCCAAGCGAACCACATGATTTAGCTTCAAAGCAATGCGATGTATGAAGGTTTAGCTTCAAATCCAAACGAAAAACATGATTTAGCTTCAAATCAATGCGATGTAGAAGGTATAGATTCAAATCCAAGCGCAACACATGATTTAGCTTCAAATCAATGCGATGTAGAAGGTTTAGCATCAAATCCATGCGAGACAAATGATTTAGCATCAGATACTTGCGATATAACTGAAATAGCTTCAAATGCAGGGGAAACAAACGAGTTAGCATAAAATCCATGCAAAACACATGATTTAGCTTCAAATCAATGCGATGTAGAAGGTTTAGCTTCAAATCCATGCGAAACAAATGATTTAGCTTCAAACACTTGTGATATAAGTGATATAGCTGCAAATGCAGACGAATCAAACGGAATAGCTTCAAAATCCATGCGATACATATCATTTAGCTTCAAATCGATACGATGTAGAAGGTTTAGCTTCAAATCCATGCGAAACAAATGATTTAGCATCAGATACTTGCGACATAACTGAAATAGCTTCAAATGCAGGGGAAACAAACGAGTAAGCATCAATTAGATGCGATACACATGATTTAGCTGCAAATCAATGCGATGTAGAAGGTTTAGCTTCAAATCCAAACGAAACACATGATTTAGCTTCAAATCAATGCGATGTAGAAGGTATAGATTCAAATCCAAGCGCAACACATGATTTAGCTTCAAATCAATGCGATGTAGAAGGTTTAGCTTCAAATCCATGCGAGACAAATGATTTAGCATCAGATACTTGCGATATAACCGAAATAGCTTCAAATGCAGGGGAAACAAACGAGTTAGCTTCAAATCCATGCGACACACATGATTTAGCTGCAAATCAATGCGATGTAGAAGGTTTATCTTCAAATCCATGCGAAAAAAATGATTTAGCATCAGATACTTGCGATATAACTGAAATATATTCAAATGCAGGGGAAACAAACGAGTTATCATCAATTCCATGCAAAACACATGATTTAGCTTCAAATCAAAGCGATGTACAAGGTATATCTTCAAATCCAAACGAAAGACATGATTTAGCTTCAAATCAATGCGATGTAGAAGGTATAGATTCAAAACCAAGCGCGACACATGATTTAGCTTCAAATCAATGCGATGTAGAAGGTTTAGCTTCAAATCCAGGCGAGACAAATGATTTAGCATCAGATACTTGCGATATAACCGAAATAGCTTCAAATGCAGGGGAAACAAACGAGTTAGCATCAATTCCATGCAAAACACATGATTTAGCTTCAAATCAAAGCGATGTAGAAGGTATATCTTCAAATCCAAACGAAACACATGATTTAGCTTCAAATCAATGCGATGTAGAAGTTATAGATTCAAATCGAAGCGCAACACATGATTTAGCTTCAAATCAATGCGATGTAGAAGGTTTAGCCTCAAATCCATGCGAAACAAATGATTTACCTACAAACACTTGGGATATAAGTGATATAGCAGGAAATGCAGACGAATCAAACGTGGAAGCTTCAAAATCCATGCGATACATATCATTTAACTTCAAATCGATACGAAGTAGAAGGCTTAGCTTCAAATCCATGCGAAACAAATGATTTAGCATCAGATACTTGCGATATAACTGAAATAGCTTCAAATGCAGGGGAAACAAACGAGTTAGCATCAATTCCATGCGAAACACATGATTAAGCTGCAAATCAATGCGATGTAGAAGGTTTAGCTTCAAATCCAAACGAAACACATGATTTAGCTTCAAATCAATGCGATGTAGAAGGTATAGATTCAAATCCAAGCACAACACATGATTTAGCTTCAAATCAATGCGATGAAGAAGGTTTAGCTTCAACTCCATGCGAGACAAATGATTTAGCATCAGATACTTGCGATATAACCAAAATAGCTTCAAATGCAGGGGAAACAAACGAGTTAGCATCAATTCCATGCAAAACACATGACTTAGCTTCAAATCAAAGCGACGTAGAAGGTATATCTTCAAATCCAAACGAAACACATGATTTAGCCTCAAATCAATGCGCTGTAGAAGTTATAGATTCAAATCCAAAGCGCAACACATGATTTAGCTTCAAATCAATGCGATGTAGAAGGTTTAGCATCAAATCCATGCGAAACAAATGATTTACCTACAAACACTTGGGATATAAGTGATATAGCAGGAAATGCAGACGAATCAAACGGGGAAGCTTCAAAATCCATGCGATACACATCATTTAGCTTCAAATCGATACGAAGTAGAAGGCTTAGCTTCAAATCCATGCGAAACAAATGATTTAGGTTCAGATACTTGCGATACATTGATATTGCTTCAAATGCAGGCGAAACTAACGAGTTAGCATCAAATCCATGCGAAACACATGATTTAGCTTCGAATCAATGCGATGTTGACGGTTAAACTTCAAATCTATACGAAACAAATGATTTAGCTTCAGATACTTGCGATATAATTGATATAGCATCAAAAGCAGGCGAAACGACCGACTTAGCTTCAAATCCATGCGAAACACATGATTTAGCTGCAAATCAATGCGATGTAGAAGGTTTAGCTTCAAATCAAAACGAAAAACATGATTTAGCTTCAAATCAATGCGATGCAGAAGGTATAGATTCAAATTCAAGCGCAACACATGATTTAGCTTCAAATCAATGCGATGTAGAAGGTTTAGCATCAAATCCATGCGAAAAGTGATTTAGCTTAAGATACTTGCGATATATGTGATACAGCTTCAAATGCAGGGGAAACAAACGAGTTAGCATCAACTCCATGCAAAACACATGATTTAGCTTCAAATCAAAGCGTTGTAGATGTTATATCTTCAAATCAAAACGAAAAACATGATTTAGCTTCAAATCAATGCGATGTAGAAGGTATAGATTCAAATCCAAGCGCAACACATGATTTAGCTTCAAATCAATGCGATGTAGAAGGTTTAGCTTCAAATTCATGCGAAACAAATGATTTAGCATCAGATACTTGCGATCTAACTGATATAGCGTCAAATGCAGACGAATCAAACGAGTTAGCTTCAAAATCCATGCGATACACATCATTTCGCTTTAAATCCATGCGAAGTAGAAGGCTTAGCTTCAAATCCATGCGAAACAAATGATTTAGCATCAGATACTTGCGATATATCTGAAATAGCTTCAAATGCAGGGGAAACAAACGAGTAAGCATCAATTAGATGCGATACACATGATTTAGCTGCAAATCAATGCGATGTAGAAGGTTTAGTTTCAAATCCAAACGAAACACATGATTTAGCTTCAAATCAATGCGATGTAGAAGGTATAGATTCAAATCCAAGCGCAACACATGATTTAGCTTCAAATCAATGCGATGTAGAAGGTTTAGCTTCAAATCCATGCGAAGCAAATGATTTAGCATCAGATACTTGCGATATAACTGATATAGCTTCAAATGCAGGGGAAACAAACGTGTTAGCATCAAATCCATGCGAAACGCATGATTTAGCTGCAAATCAATGCGATGTAGAAGGTTTAGCTTCAAATCCATGCGAAACAAATGATTTAGCATCAGATACTTGCGACATAACTGAAATAGCTTCAAATGCAGGGGAAACAATCGAGTTAGCATCAATTCCATGCAAAACACATGATTTAGCTTCAAATCAAAGCGATGTAGAAGGTATATCTTCAAATCCAATCGAAACACATGATTTAGCTTCAAATCAATGCGATGTAGAAGGTTTACCCTCAAATCCATGCGAAACAAATGATTTACCTACAAACACTTGGGATATAAGTGATATAGCAGGAAATGCAGACGAATCAAACGTGGAAGCTTCAAAATCCATGCGATACATATCATTTAACTTCAAATCGATACGAAGTAGAAGGCTTAGCTTCAAATCAATGCGAAACAAATGATTTAGCATCAGATACTTGCGATATAACTGAAATAGCTTCAAATGCAGGGGAAACAAACGAGTTAGCATCAATTCCATGCGAAACACATGATTAAGCTGCAAATCTATGCGATGTAGAAGGTTTAGCTTCAAATCCAAACGAAACACATGATTTAGCTTCAAATCAATGCGATGTAGAAGGTATAGATTCAAATCCAAGCGCAACACATGATTTAGCTTCAAATCAATGCGATGAAGAAGGTTTAGCTTCAACTCCATGCGAGACAAATGATTTAGCATCAGATACTTGCGATATAACCGAAATAGCTTCAAATGCAGGGGAAACAAACGAGTTAGCATCAATTCCATGCAAAACACATGACTTAGCTTCAAATCAAAGCGATGTAGAAGGTATATCTTCAAATCCAAACGAAACACATGATTTAGCTTCAAATCAATGCGATCTAGAAGGTTTAGCTTCAAATCCATGCGAAACAAATGATTTAGCTTCAAACACTCGGGATATAAGTGATATAGCTTCAAATGCAGACGAATCAAACCAGTTAGCTTCAAATCCAAGCGAACCACATGATTTAGCTTCAAAGCAATGCGATGTATGAAGGTTTAGCTTCAAATCCAAACGAAAAACATGATTTAGCTTCAAATCAATGCGATGTAGAAGGTATAGAGTCAAATCCAATCGCAACACATGATATAGCTACAAATCAATGCGATGTAGAAGGTTTAGCATCAAATCCATGCGAGACAAATGATTTAGCATCAGATACTTGCGATATAACTGAAATAGCTTCAAATGCAGGGGAAACAAACGAGTTAGCATAAAATCCATGCAAAACACATGATTTAGCTTCAAATCAATGCGATGTAGAAGGTTTAGCTTCAAATCCATGCGAAACAAATGATTTACCTACAAACACTTGGGATATAAGTGATATAGCAGGAAATGCAGACGAATCAAACGTGGAAGCTTCAAAATCCATGCGATACATATCATTTAACTTCAAATCGATACGAAGTAGAAGGCTTAGCTTCAAATCAATGCGAAACAAATGATTTAGCATCAGATACTTGCGATATAACTGAAATAGCTTCAAATGCAGGGGAAACAAACGAGTTAGCATCAATTCCATGCGAAACACATGATTAAGCTGCAAATCAATGCGATGTAGAAGGTTTAGCTTCAAATCCAAACGAAACACATGATTTAGCTTCAAATCAATGCGATGTAGAAGATATAGATTCAAATCCAAGCGCAACACATGATTTAGCTTCAAATCAATGCGATGTAGAAGGTTTAGCTTCAAATCCATGCGAAGCAAATGATTTAGCATCAGATACTTGCGACATAACTGAAATAGCTTCAAATGCAGGGGAAACAATCGAGTTAGCATCAATTCCATGCAAAACACATGATTTAGCTTCAAATCAAAGCGATGTAGAAGGTATATCTTCAAATCCAATCGAAACACATGATTTAGCTTCAAATCAATGCGATGTAGAAGGTTTAGCCTCAAATCCATGCGAAACAAATGATTTACCTACAAACACTTGGGATATAAGTGATATAGCAGGAAATGCAGACGAATCAAACGTGGAAGCTTCAAAATCCATGCGATACATATCATTTAACTACAAATCGATACGAAGTAGAAGGCTTAGCTTCAAATCAATGCGAATCAAATGATTTAGCATCAGATACTTGCGATATAACTGAAATAGCTTCAAATGCAGGGGAAACAAACGAGTTAGCATCAATTCCATGCGAAACACATGATTAAGCTGCAAATCAATGCGATGTAGAAGGTTTAGCTTCAAATCCAAACGAAACACATGATTTAGCTTCAAATCAATGCGATGTAGAAGGTATGGATTCAAATCCAAGCGCAACACATGATTTAGCTTCAAATCAATGCGATGAAGAAGGTTTAGCTTCAACTCCATGCGAGACAAATGATTTAGCATCAGATACTTGCAATATAACCGAAATAGCTTCAAATGCAGGGGAATAAAACGAGTTAGCATCAAATCCATGCGAAACACATGATTTAGCTTCGAATCAATGCGATGTTGACGGTTAAACTTCAAATCTATACGAAACAAATGATTTAGCTTCAGATACTTGCGATATAATTGATATAGCATCAAATGCAGGGGAAACGACCGACTTAGCTTCAAATCCAAGCGCAACACATGATTTAACTTCAAATCAATGCGATGTAGAAGGTTTAGCTTCAAATCCATGCGAAGCAAATGATTTAGCATCAGATACTTGCGACATAACTGAAATAGCTTCAAATGCAGGGGAAACAATCGAGTTAGCATCAATTCCATGCAAAACACATGATTTAGCTTCAAATCAAAGCGATGTAGAAGGTATATCTTCAAATCCAATCGAAACACATGATTTAGCTTCAAATCAATGCGATGTAGAAGGTTTAGCCTCAAATCCATGCGAAACAAATGATTTACCTACAAACACTTGGGATATAAGTGATATAGCAGGAAATGCAGACGAATCAAACGTGGAAGCTTCAAAATCCATGCGATACATATCATTTAACTTCAAATCGATACGAAGTAGAAGGCTTAGCTTCAAATCAATGCGAAATAAATGATTTAGCATCAGATACTTGCGATATAACTGAAATAGCTTCAAATGCAGGGGAAACAAACGAGTTAGCATCAATTCCATGCGAAACACATGATTAAGCTGCAAATCAATGCGATGTAGAAGGTTTAGCTTCAAATCCAAACGAAACACATGATTTAGCTTCAAATCAATGCGATGTAGAAGGTATAGATTCAAATCCAAGCGCAACACATGATTTAGCTTCAAATCAATGCGATGAAGAAGGTTTAGCTTCAACTCCATGCGAGACAAATGATTTAGCATCAGATACTTGCAATATAACCGAAATAGCTTCAAATGCAGGGGAAACAAACGAGTTAGCATCAATTCCATGCAAAACACATGACTTAGCTTCAAATCAAAGCGATGTAGAAGGTATATCTTCAAATCCAAACGAAACACATGATTTAGCTTCAAATCAATGCGATCTAGAAGGTTTAGCTTCAAATCCATGCGAAACAAATGATTTACCTACAAACACTTGGGATATAAGTGATATAGCAGGAAATGCAGACGAATCAAACGGGGAAGCTTCAAAATCCATGCGATACACATCATTTAACTTCAAATCGATACGAAGTAGAAGGCTTAGCTTCAAATTCATGCGAAACAAATGATTTAGGTTCAGATACTTGCGATACATTGATATTGCTTCAAATGCAGGCGAAACTAACGAGTTAGCATCAAATCCATGCGAAACACATGATTTAGCTTCGAATCAATGCGATGTTGACGGTTAAACTTCAAATCTATACGAAACAAATGATTTAGCTTCAGATACTTGCGATATAATTGATATAGCATCAAATGCAGGGGAAACAAACGAGTTAGCATCAATTCCATGCAAAACACATGACTTAGCTTCAAATCAAAGCGATGTAGAAGGTATATCTTCAAATCCAAACGGAACACATGAATTAGCTTCAAATCAATGCGATGTAGAAGTTATAGATTAAAATCCAAGCGCAACACATGATTTAGCTGCAAATCAATGCGATGTAGAAGGTTTAGCTTCAAATCAAAACGAAAAACATGATTTATATTCAAATCAATGCGATGTAGAAGGTATAGATTCAAATCCAAGCGCAACACATGATTTAGCTTCAAATCAATGCGTTGTAGAAGGTTTAGCATCAAATCCATGCGAAAAAAATGATTTAGCTTAAGATACTTGCGATATATGTGATACAGCTTCAAATGCAGGGGAAACAAACGAGTTAGCATCAACTCCATGCAAAACACATAATTTAGCTTCAAAGCAAAGCGTTGTAGATGTTATATCTTCAAATCAAAACGAAAAACATGATTTAGCTGCAAATCAATGCGATGTAGAAGGTATAGATTCAAATCCAAGCGCAACACATGATTTAGCTTCAAATCAATGCGATGTAGAAGGTTTAGCATCAAATCCATGCGAAACAAATGATTTACCTACAAACACTTGGAATATAAGTGATATAGCAGGAAATGCAGACGAATCAAACGGGGAAGCTCCAAAATCCGTGCGATACATATTATTTAACTTCAAATCGATACGAAGTAGAAGGCTGAGCTTCAAATCCGTGCGAAACAAATGATTTAGGTACAGATACTTGCGATACATTGATATTGCTTCAAATGCAGGCGAAACTAACAAGTTAGCTTCAAATCCAAACGAAACACATGATTTAGCTTCAAATCAATGCGATGTAGAAGGTTTAGCTTCAAATTCATGCGAAACAAATGATTTAGCATCAGATACTTGCGATATAACTGATATAGCTTCAAATGCAGACGAATCAAACGAGTCAGCTTCAAAATCCATGCGATACACATCATTTCGCTTTAAATCCATGCGAAGTAGAAGGCTTAGCTTCAAATCCATGCGAAACAAATGATTTAGGTTCAGATTCTTGCGATACATTGATATTGCTTCAAATGCAGGCGAAACTAACGAGTTAGTTTCAAATCCATGCAAAATACATGATTTAGCTTCAAATCAATGCGATGTACAAGGTTAAACTTCAAATCTATACGAAACAAATGATTTAGCTTCAGATACTTGCGATATAACTGAAATAGCTTCAAATGCAGGCGAAACGACCGAGTTAGCTTCAAATCCATGCGAAACACATGATTTAGCTGCAAATCAATGCGATGTAGTAGGTATAGCTTCAAATCCATGCGAAACAAATGATTTAGCTTCAAATCAATGCGATGTAGAAGGTTTAGCTTCAAATCCATGCGAAACAATTGATTTAGCTTTTCCAACACTTGCGATATAAGTGATATAGCTTCAAATGCAGGCGAAACGAACGAGTTAGCTTCAAATCCATGCGAAACACATGATTTAGATGCAAATCAATGCGATGTAGAAGGTTTAGCTTCAAATCCATGCGAAACAAATGATTTAGCATCAGATACTTGCGATATAACTGATATAGCTTCAAATGCAGGGGAAACAAACGAGTTAGCATCAAATCCATGCGAAACGCATGATTTAGCTGCAAATCAATGCGATGTAGAAGGTTTAGCTTCAAACCCATGCGAAACAAATGATTTAGCATCAGATACTTGCGACATAACTGAAATAGCTTCAAATGCAGGGGAAACAATCGAGTTAGCATCAATTCCATGCAAAACACATGATTTAGCTTCAAATCAAAGCGATGCAGAAGGTATATCTTCAAATCCAAACGAAACACATGATTTAGCTTCAAATCAATGCGATGTAGAAGTTATAGATTCAAATCCAAGCGCAACACATGATTTAGCTTCAAATCAATGAGATGTAGAAGGTTTAGCATCAAATCCATGCGAGAAAAATGATTTAGCTTAAGATACTTGCGATATATGTGATACAGTTTCAAATGCAGGGGAAACAAACGAGTTAGCATCAACTCCATGCAAAACACATGATTTAGCTTCAAATCAAAGCGTTGTAGAAGTTATATCTTCAAATGAAAACGAAAAACATGATTTAGCTTCAAATCAATGCGATGTAGAAGGTATAGATTCAAATCCAAGCGCAACACATGATTTAGCTTCAAATCAATGCGATGTAGAAGGTTTAGCATCAAATCCATGCGAAACAAATGATTTACCTACAAACACTTGGAATATAAGTGATATAGCAGGAAATGCAGACGAATCAAACGGGGAAGCTCCAAAATCCGTGCGATACATATTATTTAACTTCAAATCGATACGAAGTAGAAGGCTGAGCTTCAAATCCATGCGAAACAAATGATTTAGGTTCTGATACTTGCGATACATTGATGTAGCTTCAAATGCAGGCGAAACTAACAAGTTAGCTTCAAATCCATGCGAAACACATGATTTAGCTGTAAATCAATGCGATGTAGAAGGTTCAGCTTCAAATCGATGCGAGACAAATGATTTAGCATCAGATACTTGCGATATAACTGATATAGCTTCAAATGCAGGGGAAACAAACGAGTTAGCATAAAATCCATGCAAAACACATGATTTAGCTTCAAATCAATGCGATGTAGAAGGTTTAGCTTCAAATCCATGCGAAACAAATGATTTAGCTTCAAACACTTGTGATATAAGTGATATAGCTGCAAATGCAGACGAATCAAACGGGATAGCTTCAAAATCCATGCGATACATATCATTTAGCTTCAAATCGATACGATGTAGAAGGTTTAGCTTCAAATCCATGCGAAACAAATGATTTAGCTTCAGATACTTGCGATATAAGTGATATAGCATCAAATGCAGGCGAAACGACCGAGTTAGCTTCAAATCCATGCGAAACACCTGATTTATCTGCAAATCAATGTGATGTAGAAGGTTTAGCTTCAAATGCATGCGAAACACGTGATTTAGCTTCAAATCCATGCGAAGTAGAAGGCTTAGCTTCAAATCCATGCGAAACAAATGATTTAGGTTCAGATACTTGCGATACATTGATATTGCTTCGAATGCAGGCGAAACTAACGAGTCAGCTTCAAATCCATGCGAAACACATGATTTAGCTTCAAATCAATGCGATGTAGAAGGTTAAACTTCAAAACTATACGAAACAAATGATTTACCTTCAGAAACTTGCGATATAATTGATATAGCATCAAATGCAGGCGAAACGACCGACTTAGCTTCAAATCCATGCGAAACACATGATTTAGCTTCGAATCAATGCGATGTAGAAGGTTAAACTTCAAATCTATACGAAACAAATGATTTAGCTTCAGATACTTGCGATATAATTGATATAACATCAAATGTAGGCGAAACGACCGACTTAGCTTCATATCCATGCGAAACACATGATTTAGCTGCAAATCAATGCGATCTAGAAGGTATAGATTCAAATCCAAGCGCCACACATGATTTAGCTTCAAATCAATGCGATGTAGAAGGTTTAGCATCAAATCCATGCGAAACAAATGATTTACCTACAAACACTTGGAATATAAGTGATATAGCAGGAAATGCAGACGAATCAAACGGGGAAGCTCCAAAATCCGTGCGATACATATTATTTAACTTCAAATCGATACGAAGTAGAAGGCTGAGCTTCAAATCCATGCGAAACAAATGATTTAGGTTCAGATACTTGCGATACATTGATATAGCTTCAAATGCAGGCGAAACTAACAAGTTAGCTTCAAATCCATGCGAAACACATGATTTAGCTTCAAACACTTGGGATATAAGTGATATAGCTTCAAATGCAGACGAAACAAACAAGTTAGCTTCAAAGCCAAGCGAATCACATGATTTAGCTGTAAATCAATGCGATGTAGAAGGTTTAGCTTCAAATCCATGCGAGACAAATGATTTAGCATCAGATACTTGCGATATAACTGATATAGCTTCAAATGCAGGGGAAACAAACGAGTTGGCATAAAATCCATGCAAAACACATGATTTAGCTTCAAATCAATGCGATGTAGAAGGTTTAGCTTCAAATCCATGCGAAACAAATGATTTAGCTTCAAACACTTGTGATATAAGTGATATAGCTTCAAATGCAGACTAATCAAACGGGATAGCTTCAAAATCCATGCGATACATATCATTTAGCTTCAAATCGATACGATGTAGAAGGTTTAGCTTCAAATCCATGCGAAACAAATGATTTAGCTTCAAACACTTACGATATAAGTGATATAGCATCAAATGCAGGCGAAACGAACGAGTTAGCTTCAAATCCATGCGAAACACATGATTTAGCTGTAAATCAATGCGATGTAGAAGGTTTAGCATCAAATCCATGCGAAACACATGATTTAGCTTCGAATCAATGCGATATTGACGGTTAAACTTCAAATCTATACGAAACAAATGATTTAGCTTCAGATACTTGCGATATAATTGATATAGCATCAAATGCAGGGGAAACAACGAGTTAGCATCAATTCCATGCAAAACACATGACTTAGCTTCAAATCAAAGCGATGTAGAATGTTGAGCTTCATATCCATGCGAAAGAAAGGATTTAGCTTCAGATACTTGCGATATAACTGATATAGCTTCAAATGCAGGGGAAACAAACGAGTTAGCATCAAATCCATGCAAAACACATGATTTAGCTTCAAATGAAAGCGATGTAGAATGTATATCTTCAAATCCGAACGAAACACATGATTTAGCTTCAAATCAATGCGATGTAGACGGTATACATTCAAATCCAAGCGCAACACATGATTTAGCTTCAAATCAATGCGATGTAGAAGGTTTAACTTCAAATCCATGCGAAACAAATGATTTACCTACAAACACTTGGAATATAAGTGATATAGCAGGAAATGCAGACGAATCAAACGGGGAAGCTCCAAAATCCGTGCGATACATATTATTTAACTTCAAATCGATACGAAGTAGAAGGCTGTCAAATCCATGCGAAACAAATGATTTAGGTTCAGATACTTGCGATACATTGATATTGCTTCGAATGCAGGCGAAACTAACGAGTTAGCTTCAAATCCATGCGAAACACATGATTTAGCTTCAAATCAATGCGATGTAGAAGGTTAAACTTCAAAACTATACGAAACAAATGATTTACCTTCAGAAACTTGCGATATAATTGATATAGCATCAAATGCAGGCGAAACGACCGACTTAGCTTCAAATCCATGCGAAACACATGATTTAGCTTCGAATCAATGCGATGTAGAAGGTTAAACTTCAAATCTATACGAAACAAATGATTTAGCTTCAGATACTTGCGATATAATTGATATAACATCAAATGCAGGCGAAACGACCGACTTAGCTTCATATCCATGCGAAACACATGATTTAGCTGCAAATCAATGCGATCTAGAAGGTATAGATTCAAATCCAAGCGCCACACATGATTTAGCTTCAAATCAATGCGATGTAGAAGGTTTAGCATCAAATCCAAGCGAAACAAATGATTTACCTACAAACACCTTGGAATATAAGTGATATAGCAGGAAATGCAGACGAATCAAACGGGGAAGCTCCAAAATCCGTGCGATACATATTATTTAACTTCAAATCGATACGAAGTAGAAGGCTGAGCTTCAAATCCATGCGAAACAAATGATTTAGGTTCAGATACTTGCGATACATTGATATAGCTTCAAATGCAGGCGAAACTAACAAGTTAGCTTCAAATCCATGCGAAACACATGATTTAGCTTCAAACACTTGGGATATAAGTGATATAGCTTCAAATGCAGACGAAACAAACAAGTTAGCTTCAAAGCCAAGCGAATCACATGATTTAGCTGTAAATCAATGCGATGTAGAAGGTTTAGCTTCAAATCCATGCGAGACAAATGATTTAGCATCAGATACTTGCGATATAACTGATATAGCTTCAAATGCAGGGGAAAACAAACGAGTTGGCATAAAATCCATGCAAAACACATGATTTAGCTTCAAATCAATGCGATGTAGAAGGTTTAGCTTCAAATCCATGCGAAACAAATGATTTAGCTTCAAACACTTGTGATATAAGTGATATAGCTTCAAATGCAGACTAATCAAACGGGATAGCTTCAAAATCCATGCGATACATATCATTTAGCTTCAAATCGATACGATGTAGAAGGTTTAGCTTCAAATCCATGCGAAACAAATGATTTAGCTTCAAACACTTACGATATAAGTGATATGGCATCAAATGCAGGCGAAACGAACGAGTTAGCTTCAAATCCATGCGAAACACATGATTTAGCTGTAAATCAATGCGATGTAGAAGGTTTAGCATCAAATCCATGCGAAACACATGATTTAGCTTCGAATCAATGCGATATTGACGGTTAAACTTCAAATCTATACGAAACAAATGATTTAGCTTCAGATACTTGCGATATAATTGATATAGCATCAAATGCAGGGGAAACAAACGAGTTAGCATCAATTCCATGCAAAACACATGACTTAGCTTCAAATCAAAGCGATGTAGAATGTTGAGCTTCATATCCATGCGAAAGAAAGGATTTAGCTTCAGATACTTGCGATATAACTGATATAGCTTCAAATGCAGGGGAAACAAACGAGTTAGCATCAAATCCATGCAAAACACATGATTTAGCTTCAAATGAAAGCGATGTAGAATGTATATCTTCAAATCCGAACGAAACACATGATTTAGCTTCAAATCAATGCGATGTAGAAGGTATACATTCAAATCCAAGCGCAACACATGATTTAGCTTCAAATCAATGCGATTGTAGAAGGTTTAACTTCAAATCCATGCGAAACAAATGATTTACCTACAAACACTTGGAATATAAGTGATATAGCAGGAAATGCAGACGAATCAAACGGGGAAGCTCCAAAATCCGTGCGATACATATTATTTAACTTCAAATCGATACGAAGTAGAAGGCTGAGCTTCAAATCCATGCGAAACAAATGATTTAGGTTCAGATACTTGCGATACATTGATATAGCTTCAAATGCAGGCGAAACTAACAAGTTAGCTTCAAATCCATGCGAAACACATGATTTAGCTTCAAACACTTGGGATATAAGTGATATAGCTTCAAATGCAGACGAAACAAACAAGTTAGCTTCAAAGCCAAGCGAATCACATGATTTAGCTGTAAATCAATGCGATGTAGAAGGTTTAGCTTCAAATCCATGCGAGACAAATGATTTAGCATCAGATACTTGCGATATAACTGATATAGCTTCAAATGCAGGGGAAACAAACGAGTTAGCATAAAATCCATGCAAAACACATGATTTAGCTTCAAATCAATGCGATGTAGAAGGTTTAGCTTCAAATCCATGCGAAACAAATGATTTAGCTTCAAACACTTGTGATATAAGTGATATAGCTTCAAATGCAGACTAATCAAACGGGATAGCTTCAAAATCCATGCGATACATATCATTTAGCTTCAAATCGATACGATGTAGAAGGTTTAGCTTCAAATCCATGCGAAACAAATGATTTAGCTTCAAACACTTACGATATAAGTGATATAGCATCAAATGCAGGCGAAACGAACGAGTTAGCTTCAAATCCATGCGAAACACATGATTTAGCTGTAAATCAATGCGATGTAGAAGGTTTAGCTTCAAATCCATGCGAAACAAATGATTTAGCATCAGATACTTGCGATATAACTGAAATAGCTTCAAATGCAGGATAAACAAACGAGTTAGCATAAAATCCATGCAAAACACATGATTTAGCTTCAAATCTATGCGATGTAGAAGGCATATCTTCAAATCCAAACGAAACACATGATTTAGCTTCAAATCAATGCGATGTAGAAGTTATAGATTCAAATCCAAGCGCAACACATGATTTAGCTTCAAATCAATGCGATGTAGAAGGTTTAGCCTCAAATCCATGCGAAACAAATGATTTAGGTTCAGATACTTGCGATACATTGATATTGCTTCAAATGCAGGCGAAACTAACGAGTTAGCATCAAATCCATGCGAAACACATGATTTAGCTTCGAATCAATGCGATGTTGACGGTTAAACTTCAAATCTATACGAAACAAATGATTTAGCTTCAGATACTTGCGATATAATTGATATAGCATCAAATGCAGGGGAAACAAACGAGTTAGCATCAAATCCATGCGAAACGCAAGATTTAGCTGCAAATCAATGCGATGTAGAAGGTTTAGCTTTATAACCATGCGAAACAAATGATTTAGCATCAGATACTTGCGACATAACTGAAATAGTTTCAAATGCAGGGGAAACAATCGAGTTAGCATCAAATCCATGCGAAACACATGATTTAGCTTCGAATCAATGCGATATTGACGGTTAAACTTCAAATCTATACGAAACAAATGATTTAGCTTCAGATACTTGCGATATAATTGATATAGCATCAAATGCAGGGGAAACATACGAGTTAGCACCAATTCCATGCAAAACACATGACTTAGCTTCAAATCAAAGCGATGTAGAAGGTATATCTTCAAATCCAAACGGAACACATGAATTAGCTTCAAATCAATGCGATGTAGAAGTTATAGATTCAAATCCAAGCGCAACACATGATTTAGCTGCAAATCAATGCGATGTAGAAGGTTTAGCTTCAAATCAAAACGAAAAACATGATTTAGATTCAAATCAATGCGATGTAGAAGGTATAGATTCAAATCCAAGCGCAACACATGATTTAGCTTCAATCAATGCGTTGTAGAAGGTTTAGCATCAAATCCATGCGAAAAAAATGATTTAGCTTAAGATACTTGCGATATATGTGATACAGCTTCAAATACTGGGGAAACAAACGAGTTAGCATCAAATCCATGCAAAACACATAATTTAGCTTCAAAGCAAAGCGTTGTAGATGTTATATCTTCAAATCAAAACGAAAAACATATTTAGCTTCAAATCAATGCGATGTAGAAGGATAGATTCAAATCCAAGCGCAACACATGATTTAGCTTCAAATCAATGCGATGTAGAAGGTTTAGCATCAAATCCATGCGAAAACAAATGATTTACCTACAAACACTTGGAATATAAGTGATATAGCAGGAAATGCAGACGAATCAAACGGGGAAGCTCCAAAATCCGTGCGATACATATTATTTAACTTCAAATCGATACGAAGTAGAAGGCTGAGCTTCAAATCCGTGCGAAACAAATGATTTAGGTACAGATACTTGCGATACATTGATATTGCTTCAAATGCAGGCGAAACTAACAAGTTAGCTTCAAATCCAAACGAAACACATGATTTAGCTTCAAATCAATGCGATGAGAAGGTTTAGCTTCAAATTCATGCGAAACAAATGATTTAGCATCAGATACTTGCGATATAACTGATATAGCTTCAAATGCAGACGAATCAAACGAGTCAGCTTCAAAATCCATGCGATACACATCATTTCGCTTTAAATCCATGCGAAGTAGAAGGCTTAGCTCAAATCCATGCGAAACAAATGATTTAGGTTCAGATTCTTGCGATACATTGATATTGCATCAAATGCAGGCGAAACTAACGAGGTTAGTTTCAAATCCATGCAAAATACATGATTTAGCTTCAAATCAATGCGATGTACAAGGTTAAACTTCAAATCTATACGAAACAAATGATTTAGCTTCAGATACTTGCGATATAACTGAAATAGCTTCAAATGCAGGCCGAAACGACCGAGTTAGCTTCAAATCCATGCGAAACACATGATTTAGCTGCAAATCAATGCGATGTAGTAGGTATAGCTTCAAATCCATGCGAAACAAATGATTTAGCTTCAAATCAATGCGATGTAGAAGGTATATCTTCAAATCCAAACGAAACACATGATTTAGCTTCAAATCAATGCGATGTAGAAGTTATAGATTCAAATCCAAGCGCAACACATGATTTAGCTTCAAATCAATGAGATGTAGAAGGTTTAGCATCAAATCCATGCGAGAAAAATGATTTAGCTTAAGATACTTGCGATATATGTGATACAGCTTCAAATGCAGGGGAAACAAACGAGTTAGCATCAACTCCATGCAAAACACATGATTTAGCTTCAAATCAAAGCGTTGTAGAAGTTATATCTTCAAATCAAAACGAAAAACATGATTTAGCTTCAAATCAATGCGATGTAGAAGGTATAGATTCAAATCCAAGCGCAACACATGATTTAGCTTCAAATCAATGCGATGTAGGAGGTTTAGCATCAAATCCATGCGAAACAAATGATTTACCTACAAACACTTGGAATATAAGTGATATAGCAGGAAATGCAGACGAATCAAACGGGGAAGCTCCAAAATCCGTGCGATACATATTATTTAACTTCAAATCGATACGAAGTAGAAGGCTGAGCTTCAAATCCATGCGAAACAAATGATTTAGGTTCAGATACTTGCGATACATTGATATAGCTTCAAATGCAGGCGAAACTAACAAGTTAGCTTCAAATCCATGCGAAACACATGATTTAGCTTCAAACACTTGGGATATAAGTGATATAGCTTCAAATGCAGACGAAACAAACGAGTTAGCTTCAAAGCCAAGCGAATCACATGATTTAGCTGTAAATCAATGCGATGTAGAAGGTTTAGCTTCCAATCGATGCGAGACAAATGATTTAGCATCAGATACTTGCGATATAACCGAAATAGCTTCAAATGCAGGGGAAACAAACGAGTTAGCATCAATTCCATGCAAAACACATGACTTAGCTTCAAATCAAAGCGATGTAGAAGGTATATCTTCAAATCCAAACGAAACACATGATTTAGCTTCAAATCAATGCGATGTAGAAGTTATACATTCAAATCCAAGCGCAACACATGATTTAGCTTCAAATCAATGCGATGTAGAAGGTTTAGTTTCAAATCCATGCGAAACAAATGATTTACCTACAAACACTTGGGATATAAGTGATATAGCAGGAAATGCAGACGAATCAAACGGGGAAGCTTCAAAATCTATGCGATACATATCATTTAACTTCAAATCGATACGAAGTAGAAGGCTTAGCTTCAAATCCATGCGAAACAAATGATTTAGGTTCAGATACTTGCGATACATTGATATTGCTTCAAATGCAGGCGAAACTAACGAGTTAGCTTCAAATCCATGCGAAACACATGATTTAGCTTCGAATCAATGCGATGTAGAAGGTTTAGCTTCAAATCAAAACGAAAAACATGATTTAGCTTCAAATCAATGCGATGTAGAAGGTATAGATTCAAGTCCAAGCGCAACACATGATTTAGCTTCAAATCAATGCGATGAAGAAGGTTTAGCTTCAAATCCATGCGAAACAAATGATTTAGCATCAGATACTGGCGATATAACTGATATAGCTTCAAATGCAGGGGAAACAAACGAGGTAGCATTAAAACCATGCAAAACACATGATTTAGCTGCAAATCAATGCGATGTAGAAGGTTTAGCTTCAAATCCATGCGAAACAAATGTTTTAGCTTTAAATCCATGCGAAGTAGAAGGCTTAGTTTCAAATCCATGCGAAACTAATGATTTAGCATCAGATACTTGCGATATATCTGATATAGCTTCAAATGAAGGGGAAACAAACGAGTTAGCATCAAATCCATGCAAAACACATGATTTAGCTTCAAACCAAAGCGATGTAGAAGGTATATCTTCAAATCCAAACGAAACACATGATTTAGCTTCAAATCAATGCGATGTAGAAGTTATAGATTCAAATCCAAGCGCAAACATGATTTAGCTTCAAATCAATGCAATGTAGAAGGTTTATCTTCAAATCCATGCGAGACAAATGATTTAGCATCAGATACTTGCTATATAACTGATATAGCTTCAAATGCAGGGGAAACAAACGAGTTAGCTTCAAATCCATGCGAAACACATGATTTAGATGCAAATCAATGCGATGTAGAAGGTTTAGCTTCAAATCCAAACGAAACACATGATGTAGCTTCAAATCAATGCGATGTAGAAGGTATAGATTCAAATCCAAGCGCAACACATGATTTAGCTTCAAATCAATGCGATGAAGAAGTCTTAGCTTCAACTCCATGCGAGACAAATGATTTAGCATCAGATACTTGCGATATAACCGAAATAGCTTCAAATGCAGGGGAAACAAACGAGTTAGCATCAATTCCATGCAAAACACATTACTTAGCTTCAAATCAAAGCGATGTAGAAGGTATATCTTCAAATCCAAACGAAACACATGATTTAGCTTCAAATCAATGCGATGTAGAAGTTATAGATGCAAATCCAAGCGCAACACATGATTTAGCTTCAAATCCATGCGAAACAAATGATTTAGGTTCAGATACTTGCGATACATTGATATTGCTTCAAATGCAGGCAAAACTAACGAGTTAGCTTCAAATCCATGCAAAATACATGATTTAGCTTCAAATCAAAGCGTTGTAGAAGTTATATCTTCAAATCAAAACGAAAAACATGATTTAGCTTCAAATCAATGCGATGTAGAAGGTATAGATTCAAATCCAAGCGCAACACATGATTTAGCTTCAAATCAATGCGATGTAGAAGGTTTAGCATCAAATCCATGCGAAACAAATGATTTACCTACAAACACTTGGAATATAAGTGATATAGCAGGAAATGCAGACGAATCAAACGGGGAAGCTCCAAAATCCGTGCGATACATATTATTTAACTTCAAATCGTTACGAAGTAGAAGGCTGAGCTTCAAACACTTGTGATATAAGTGATATAGCATCAAATGCAGACGAATCAAACGAGTTAGCTTCAAATCCAAGCGAACCACATGATTTAGCTTCAAAGCAATGCGATGTAGAAGGTTCAGCTTCAAATCCATGCGAAACAAATGTTTTAGCTTTAAATCCATGCGAAGTAGAAGGCTTAGTTTCAAATCCATGCGAAACTAATGATTTAGCATCAGATACTTGCGATATATCTGATATAGCTTCAAATGAAGGGGAAACAAACGAGTTAGCATCAAATCCATGCAAAACACATGATTTAGCTTCAAACCAAAGCGATGTAGAAGGTATATCTTCAAATCCAAACGAAACACATGATTTAGCTTCAAATCAATGCGATGTAGAAGTTATAGATTCAAATCCAAGCGCAACACATGATTTAGCTTCAAATCAATGCGATGAAGAAGGCTTAGCTTCAACTCCATGCGAGACAAATGATTTAGCATCAGATACTTGCGATATAACCGAAATAGCTTCAAATGCAGGGGAAACAAACGAGTTAGCATCAATTCCATGCAAAACACATTACTTAGCTTCAAATCAAAGCGATGTAGAAGGTATATCTTCAAATCCATGCGAAACACATGATTTAGCTGCAAATCAATGCGATGTAGTAGGTATAGCTTCAAATCCATGCGAAACAAATGATTTAGCTTCAAATCAATGCGATGTAGAAGGTTTAGCTTCAAATCAAAACGAAAAACATGATTTAGCTTCAAATCAATGCGATGTAGAAGGTATAGATTCAGATCCACGCGCAACACATGATTTAGCTTCAAATCAATGCGATGTAGAAGGTTTAGCATCAAATCCATGCGAAAAAAATGATTTAGCTTAAGATACTTGCGATATATGTGATACAGCTTCAAATGCAGGGGAAACAAACGAGTTAGCATCAACTCCATGCAAAACACATGATTTAGCTTCAAATCAAAGCGTTGTAGAAGTTATATCTTCAATTCAAAACGAAAAACTTGATTTAGCTTCAAATCAATGCGATGTAGAAGGTATAGATTCAAATCCAAGCGCAACACATGATTTAGCTTCAAATCAATGCGATGTAGAAGGTTTAGCATCAAATCCATGCGAAACAAATGATTTACCTACAAACACTTGGAATATAAGTGATATAGCAGGAAATGCAGACGAATCAAACGGGGAAGCTCCAAAATCCGTGCGATACATATTATTTAACTTCAAATCGATACGAAGTAGAAGGCTGAGCTTCAAATCCATGCGAAACAAATGATTTAGCTTCAAACACTTGTGATATAAGTGATATAGCTGCAAATGCAGACGAATCAAACGGGATAGCTTCAAAATTCATGCGATACATATCATTTAGCTTCAAATCGATACGATGTAGAAGGATTAGCTTCAAATCCATGCGAAACAAATGATTTAGCTTCAAACACTTACGATATAAGTGATATAGCATCAAATGCAGGCGAAACGAACGAGTTAGCTTCAAATCCATGCGAAACATATGATTTAGCTGTAAATCAATCCGATGTAGAAGGTTTAGCTTCAAATCCATGCGAAACAAATGATTTAGCTTCAAACACTTACGATATAAGTGATATAGCATCAAATGCAGGCGAAACGAACGAGTTAGCTTCAAAATCCATGCGATACACATCATTTAGCTTTAAATCCATGCGAAATAGAAGGCTTAACTTCAAATCCATGCGAAACAAATGATGTAGGTACAGATACTTGCGATATAAGTGATATAGCTTCAAATACAGGAGAAACAAACGAGTTAGCATCAAAGCCATACAAAAAATATGATTTAGTTTCAAATCAATGCGACGTAGACGGTTTAGCTTCAAATCCAAGCGGAAAACATGATTTAGCTTCAAATCGTTACGATGTAGAAGATTTAGCTTCAAATCCATGCGAAACAAATGATTTAGCATCAGATACTTGCGATACAACTGATGTAATTTCAAATGCAGGGGGAACAAACGAGTTAGCATCAAATCCATGCAAAACACATGATTTAGCTTCAAATCAATGCGATGTAGAAGGTATAGATTCAAATCCAAGCGCAACACATGATTTAGCTTCAAATCAATGCGATGAAGAAGTCTTAGCTTCAACTCCATGCGAGACAAATGATTTAGCATCAGATACTTGCGATATAACCGAAATAGCTTCAAATGCAGGGGAAACAAACGAGTTAGCATCAATTCCATGCAAAACACATTACTTAGCTTCAAATCAAAGCGATGTAGAAGGTATATCTTCAAATCCAAACGAAACACATGATTTAGCTTCAAATCAATGCGATGAAGAAGGTTTAGCTTCAAATCCATGCGAGACAAATGATTTAGCATCAGATACTTGCGATATAACCGAAATAGCTTCAAATGCAGAGGAAACAAACGAGTTAGCATCAATTCCATGCAAAACACATGACTTAGCTTCAAATCAAAGCGATGTAGAAGGTATATCTTCAAATCCAAAGGAAACACATGATTTAGCTTCAAATCAATGCGATGTAGAAGTTATAGATTCAAATCCAAGCGCAACACACGATTTAGCTTCAAATCAATGCGATGTAGAAGGTTTAGCTTCAAATCCATGCGAAACAAATGATTTACCTACAAACACTTGGGATATAAATGATATAGCAGGAAATGCAGACGAATCAAACGGGGAAGCTTCAAAATCCATGCGATACACATCATTTAACTTCAAATCGATACGAAGTAGAAGGCTTAACTTCAAATCCATGCGAAACAAATGATTTAGGTTCAGATAATTGCGATACATTGATATTGCTTCAAATGCAGGCGAAACTAACGAGTTAGCTTCAAATCCATGCGAAACACATGATTTAGCTTCGAATCAATGCGATGTTGACGGTTTAGCATCAAATCTATACGAAACAAATGATTTAGCTTCAGATACTTGCGATATAATTGATATAGCATCAAATGCAGGCGAAACGACCGACTTAGCTTCAAATCCATGCGAAACACATGATTTAGCTGCAAATCAATGCGATGTAGAAGGTTTAGCTTCAAATCAAAACGAAAAACATGATTTAGCTTCAAATCAATGCGATGTAGAAGGTATAGATTCAAATCCAAGCGCAACACATGATTTAGCTTCAAATCAATGCGATGTAGAAGGTTTAGCATCAAATCCATGCGAAAAAAATGATTTAGCTTAAGATACTTGCGATATATGTGATACAGCTTCAAATGCAGGGGAAACAAACGAGTTAGCATCAACTCCATGCAAAACACATGATTTAGCTTCAAATCAAAGCGTTGTAGATGTTATATCTTCAAATCAAAACGAAAAACATGATTTAGCTTCAAATCAATGCGATGTAGAAGTTATAGATTCAAATCCAAGCGCAACACACGATTTAGCTTCAAATCAATGCGATGTAGAAGGTTTAGCATCAAATCCATGCGAAACAAATGATTTACCTACAAACACTTGGAATATAAGTGATATAGCAGGAATTGCAGACGAATCAAACGGGGAAGCTCCAAAATCCGTGCGATACATATTATTTAACTTCAAATCGATACGAAGTAGAAGGCTGAGCTTCAAGTCCATGCGAAACAAATGATTTAGGTTCAGATACTTGCGATACATTGATATTGCTTCAAATGCAGGCGAAACAAACAAGTTAGCTTCAAATCCAAACGAAACACATGATTTAGCTTCAAATCAATGCGATGTAGAAGGTTTAGCTTCAAATTCATGCGAAACAAATGATTTAGCATCAGATACTTGCGATATAACTGATATAGCTTCAAATGCAGACGAATCAAACGAGTTAGCTTCAAAATCCATGCGATACACATCATTTCGCTTTAAATCCATGCGAAGTAGAAGGCTTAGCTTCAAATCCATGCGAAACAAATGATTTAGCATCAGATACTTGCGATATATCTGATATAGCTTCAAATGCAGGGGAAACAAACGAGTTAGCATCAAATCCATGCGAAACGCATGATTTAGCTGCAAATCAATGCGATGTAGAAGGTTTGTCCTCAAATCCATGCGAAACAAATGATTTAGGTTCAGATACTTGCGATACATTGATATTGCTTCAAATGCAGGCGAAACTAACGAGTTAGCATCAAATCCATGCGAAACACATGATTTAGCTTCGAATCAATGCGATGTTGACGGTTAAACTTCAAATCTATACGAAACAAATGATTTAGCTTCAGATACTTGCGATATAATTGATATAGCATCAAATGCAGGGGAAACAAACGAGTTAGCATCAAATCCATGCGAAACGCATGATTTAGCTGCAAATCAATGCGATGTAGAAGGTTTAGCTTTATAACCATGCGAAACAAATGATTTAGCATAAGATACTTGCGACATAACTGAAATAGTTTCAAATGCAGGGGAAACAATCGAGTTAGCATCAAATCCATGCGAAACACATGATTTAGCTTCGAATCAATGCGATATTGACGGTTAAACTTCAAATCTATACGAAACAAATGATTTAGCTTCAGATACTTGCGATATAATTGATATAGCATCAAATGCAGGGGAAACAAACGAGTTAGCATCAATTCCATGCAAATCACATGACTTAGCTTCAAATCAAAGCGATGTAGAAGGTATATCTTCAAATCCAAACGAAACACATGATTTAGCTTCAAATCAATGCGATGTAGAAGTTATAGATTCAAATCCAAGCGCAACACATGATTTAGCTGCAAATCAATGCGATGTAGAAGGTTTAGCTTCAAATCAAAACGAAAAACATGATTTAGATTCAAATCAATGCGATGTAGAAGGTATAGATTCAAATCCAAGCGCAACACATGATTTAGCTTCAAATCAATGCGATGTAGAAGGTTTAGCATCAAATCCATGCGAAAAAAATGATTTAGCTTAACGTACTTGCGATATATGTGATACAGCTTCAAATGCAGGGGAAACAAACGAGTTAGCATCAACTCCATGCAAAACACATGATTTAGCTTCAAATCAAAGCGTTGTAGATGTTATATCTTCAAATCAAAACGAAAAACATGATTTAGCTTCAAATCAATGCGATGTAGAAGGTATAGATTCAAATCCAAGCGCAACACATGATTTAGCTTCAAATCAATGCGATGTAGAAGGTTTAGCATCAAATCCATGCGAAACAAATGATTTACCTACAAACACTTGGAATATAAGTGATATAGCAGGAAATGCAGACGAATCAAACGGGGAAGCTCCAAAATCAGTGCGATACATATTATTTAACTTCAAATCGATACGAAGTAGAAGGCTGAGCTTCAAATCCATGCGAAACAAATGATTTAGGTTCAGATACTTGCGATACATTGATATTGCTTCAAATGCAGGCGAAACTAACAAGTTAGCTTCAAATCCAAACGAAACACATGATTTAGCTTCAAATCAATGCGATGTAGAAGGTTTAGCTTCAAATTCATGCGAAACAAATGATTTAGCATCAGATACTTGCGATATAACTGATATAGCTTCAAATGCAGACGAATCAAACGAGTTAGCTTCAAAATCCATGCGATACACATCATTTCGTTTTAAATCCATGCGAAGTAGAAGGCTTAGCTTCAAATCCATGCGAAACAAATGATTTAGGTTCAGATACTTGCGATACATTGATATTGCTTCAAATGCAGGCAAAACTAACGAGTTAGCTTCAAATCCATGCAAAATACATGATTTAGCTTCAAATCAATGCGATGTAGAAGGTTAAACTTCAAATCTATACGAAACAAATGATTTAGCTTCAGATACTTGCGATATAACTGAAATAGATTCAAATGCAGGCGAAACGACCGAGTTAGCTTCAAATCCATGCGAAACACATGATTTAGCTGCAAATCAATGCGATGTAGTAGGTATAGCTTCAAATCCATGCGAAACAAATGATTTAGCTTCAAATCAATGCGATGTAGAAGGTTTAGCTTCAAATCAAAACGAAAAACATGATTTAGCTTCAAATCAATGCGATGTAGAAGGTATAGATTCAAATCCAAGCGCAACACATGATTTAGCTTCAAATCAATGCGATGTAGAAGGTTTAGCATCAAATCCATGCGAAAAAAATGATTTAGCTTAAGATACTTGCGATATATGTGATACAGCTTCAAATGCAGGGGAAACAAACGAGTTAGCATCAACTCCATGCAAAACACATGATTTAGCTTCAAATCAAAGCGTTGTAGATGTTATATCTTCAAATCAAAACGAAAAACATGATTTAGCTTCAAATCAATGCGATGTAGAAGTTATAGATTCAAATCCAAGCGCAACACACGATTTAGCTTCAAATCAATGCGATGTAGAAGGTTTAGCATCAAATCCATGCGAAACAAATGATTTACCTACAAACACTTGGAATATAAGTGATATAGCAGGAATTGCAGACGAATCAAACGGGGAAGCTCCAAAATCCGTGCGATACATATTATTTAACTTCAAATCGATACGAAGTAGAAGGCTGAGCTTCAAGTCCATGCGAAACAAATGATTTAGGTTCAGATACTTGCGATACATTGATATTGCTTCAAATGCAGGCGAAACAAACAAGTTAGCTTCAAATCCAAACGAAACACATGATTTAGCTTCAAATCAATGCGATGTAGAAGGTTTAGCTTCAAATTCATGCGAAACAAATGATTTAGCATCAGATACTTGCGATATAACTGATATAGCTTCAAATGCAGACGAATCAAACGAGTTAGCTTCAAAATCCATGCGATACACATCATTTCGCTTTAAATCCATGCGAAGTAGAAGGCTTAGCTTCAAATCCATGCGAAACAAATGATTTAGCATCAGATACTTGCGATATATCTGATATAGCTTCAAATGCAGGGGAAACAAACGAGTTAGCATCAAATCCATGCGAAACGCATGATTTAGCTGCAAATCAATGCGATGTAGAAGGTTTAGCCTCAAATCCATGCGAAACAAATGATTTAGGTTCAGATACTTGCGATACATTGATATTGCTTAAAATGCAGGCGAAACTAACGAGTTAGCATCAAATCCATGCGAAACACATGATTTAGCTTCGAATCAATGCGATGTTGACGGTTAAACTTCAAATCTATACGAAACAAATGATTTAGCTTCAGATACTTGCGATATAATTGATATAGCATCAAATGCAGGGGAAACAAACGAGTTAGCATCAACTCCATGCAAAACACATAATTTAGCTTCAAAGCAAAGCGTTGTAGATGTTATATCTTCAAATCAAAACGAAAAACATGATTTAGCTTCAAATCAATGCGATGTAGAAGGTATAGATTCAAATCCAAGCGCAACACATGATTTAGCTTCAAATCAATGCGATGTAGAAGGTTTAGCATCAAATCCATGCGAAACAAATGATTTACCTACAAACACTTGGAATATAAGTGATATAGCAGGAAATGCAGACGAATCAAACGGGGAAGCTCCAAAATCCGTGCGATACATATTATTTAACTTCAAATCGATACGAAGTAGAAGGCTGAGCTTCAAATCCATGCGAAACAAATGATTTAGGTTCAGATACTTGCGATACATTGATATTGCTTCAAATGCAGGCGAAACTAACAAGTTAGCTTCAAATCCAAACGAAACACATGATTTAGCTTCAAATCAATGCGATGTAGAAGGTTTAGCTTCAAATTCATGCGAAACAAATGATTTAGCATCAGATACTTGCGATATAACTGATATAGCTTCAAATGCAGACGAATCAAACGAGTTAGCTTCAAAATCCATGCGATACACATCATTTCGCTTTAAATCCATGCGAAGTAGGAGGCTTAGCTTCAAATCCATGCGAAACAAATGATTTAGGTTCAGATTCTTGCGATACATTGATATTGCTTCAAATGCAGGCGAAACTAACGAGTTAGTTTCAAATCCATGCAAAATACATGATTTAGCTTCAAATCAATGCGATGTAGAAGTTATAGATTCAAATCCAAGCGCAACACATGATTTAGCTTCAAATCAATGAGATGTAGAAGGTTTAGCATCAAATCCATGCGAGAAAAATGATTTAGCTTAAGATACTTGCGATATATGTGATACAGCTTCAAATGCAGGGGAAACAAACGAGTTAGCATCAACTCCATACAAAACACATGATTTAGCTTCAAATCAAAGCGTTGTAGAAGTTATATCTTCAAATCAAAACGAAAAACGTGATTTAGCTTCAAATCAATGCGATGTAGAAGGTATAGATTCAAATCCAAGCGCAACACATGATTTAGCTTCAAATCAATGCGATGTAGAAGGTTTAGTTTCAAATCCATGCGAAACAAATGATTTACCTACAAACACTTGGGATATAAGTGATATAGCAGGAAATGCAGGCGAATCAAACGGGGAAGCTTCAAAATCCATGCGATACATATCATTTAACTTCAAATCGATACGAAGTAGAAGGCTTAGCTTCAAATCCATGCGAAACAAATGATTTAGGTTCAGATACTTGCGATACATTGATATTGCTTCAAATGCAGGCGAAACTAACGAGTTAGCTTCAAATCCATGCGAAACACATGATTTAGCTTCGAATCAATGCGATGTAGAAGGTTAAACTTCAAATCTATACGAAACAAATGATTTAGCTTCAAACACTTGTGATATAAGTGATATAGCTTCAAATGCAGACGAATCAAACGAGTTAGCTTCAAATCCAAGCGAACCACATGATTTAGCTTCAAAGCAATGCGATGAAGAAGGCTTAGCTTCAACTCCATGCGAGACAAATGATTTAGCATCAGATACTTGCGATATAACCGAAATAGCTTCAAATGCAGGGGAAACAAACGAGTTAGCATCAATTCCATGCAAAACACATTACTTAGCTTCAAATCAAAGCGATGTAGAAGGTATATCTTCAAATCCAAACGAAACACATGATTTAGCTTCAAATCAATGCGATGTAGAAGTTATAGATTCAAATCCAAGCGCAACACATGATTTAGCTTCAAATCAATGCGATCTAGAAGGTTTAGCTTCAAATCCATGCGAAACAAATGATTTACCTACAAACACTTGGGATATAAGTGATATAGCAGAAAATGCAGACGAATCAAACGGGGAAGCTTCAAAATCCATGCGATACACATCATGTAACTTCAAATCGATACGAAGTAGAAGGCTTAGCTTCAAATCCATGCGAAACAAATGATTTAGGTTCAGATACTTGCGATATAATTGATATAGCATCAAATGCTGGCGAAACGACCGACTTAGCTTCAAATCCATGCGAAACACATGATTTAGCTGCAAATCAATGCGATGTAGAAGGTTTAGCTTCAAATCAAAACGAAAAACATGATTTAGATTCAAATCAATGCGATGTAGAAGGTATAGATTCAAATCCAAGCGCAACACATGATTTAGCTTCAAATCAATGCGATGTAGAAGGTTTAGCATCAAATCCATGCGAAAAAAATGATTTAGCTTAACGTACTTGCGATAGATGTGATACAGCTTCAAATGCAGGGGAAACAAACGAGTTAGCATCAACTCCATACAAAACACATGATTTAGCTTCAAATCAAAGCGTTGTAGAAGTTATATCTTCAAATCAAAACGAAAAACGTGATTTAGCTTCAAATCAATGCGATGTAGAAGGTATAGATTCAAATCCAAGCGCAACACATGATTTAGCTTCAAATCAATGCGATGTAGAAGGTTTAGTTTCAAATCCATGCGAAACAAATGATTTACCTACAAACACTTGGGATATAAGTGATATAGCAGGAAATGCAGGCGAATCAAACGGGGAAGCTTCAAAATCCATGCGATACATATCATTTAACTTCAAATCGATACGAAGTAGAAGGCTTAGCTTCAAATCCATGCGAAACAAATGATTTAGGTTCAGATACTTGCGATACATTGATATTGCTTCAAATGCAGGCGAAACTAACGAGTTAGCTTCAAATCCATGCGAAACACATGATTTAGCTTCGAATCAATGCGATGTAGAAGGTTAAACTTCAAATCTATACGAAACAAATGATTTAGCTTCAAACACTTGTGATATAAGTGATATAGCTTCAAATGCAGACGAATCAAACGAGTTAGCTTCAAATCCAAGCGAACCACATGATTTAGCTTCAAAGCAATGCGATGAAGAAGGCTTAGCTTCAACTCCATGCGAGACAAATGATTTAGCATCAGATACTTGCGATATAACCGAAATAGCTTCAAATGCAGGGGAAACAAACGAGTTAGCATCAATTCCATGCAAAACACATTACTTAGCTTCAAATCAAAGCGATGTAGAAGGTATATCTTCAAATCCAAACGAAACACATGATTTAGCTTCAAATCAATGCGATGTAGAAGTTATAGATTCAAATCCAAGCGCAACACATGATTTAGCTTCAAATCAATGCGATCTAGAAGGTTTAGCTTCAAATCCATGCGAAACAAATGATTTACCTACAA
Source organism: Megalopta genalis (assembly GCF_051020955.1). Lineage (NCBI taxonomy): Eukaryota > Metazoa > Arthropoda > Insecta > Hymenoptera > Halictidae > Megalopta > Megalopta genalis. Next base: position 26,512 of record NW_027477616.1, on the reverse strand, counting down.
ACACTTGGGATATAAGTGATATAGCAGAAAATGCAGACGAATCAAACGGGGAAGCTTCAAAATCCATGCGATACACATCATGTAACTTCAAATCGATACGAAGTAGAAGGCTTAGCTTCAAATCCATGCGAAACAAATGATTTAGGTTCAGATACTTGCGATATAATTGATATAGCATCAAATGCTGGCGAAACGACCGACTTAGCTTCAAATCCATGCGAAACACATGATTTAGCTGCAAATCAATGCGATGTAGAAGGTTTAGCTTCAAATCAAAACGAAAAACATGATTTAGATTCAAATCAATGCGATGTAGAAGGTATAGATTCAAATCCAAGCGCAACACATGATTTAGCTTCAAATCAATGCGATGTAGAAGGTTTAGCATCAAATCCATGCGAAAAAAATGATTTAGCTTAACGTACTTGCGATAGATGTGATACAGCTTCAAATGCAGGGGAAACAAACGAGTTAGCATCAACTCCATGCAAAACACATGATTTAGCTTCAAATCAAAGCGTTGTAGATGTTATATCTTCAAATCAAAACGAAAAACATGATTTAGCTTCAAATCAATGCGATGTAGAAGGTATAGATTCAAATCCAAGCGCAACACATGATTTAGCTTCAAATCAATGCGATGTAGAAGGTTTAGCATCAAATCCATGCGAAACAAATGATTTACCTACAAACACTTGGAATATAAGTGATATAGCAGGAAATGCAGACGAATCAAACGGGGAAGCTCCAAAATCAGTGCGATACATATTATTTAACTTCAAATCGATACGAAGTAGAAGGCTGAGCTTCAAATCCATGCGAAACAAATGATTTAGGTTCAGATACTTGCGATACATTGATATTGCTTCAAATGCAGGCGAAACTAACAAGTTAGCTTCAAATCCAAACGAAACACATGATTTAGCTTCAAATCAATGGGATGTAGAAGGTTTAGCTTCAAATTCATGCGAAACAAATGATTTAGCATCAGATACTTGCGATATAACTGATATAGCTTCAAATGCAGACGAATCAAACGAGTTAGCTTCAAAATCCATGCGATACACATCATTTCGCTTTAAATCCATGCGAAGTAGAAGGCTTAGCTTCAAATCCATGCGAAACAAATGATTTAGGTTCAGATACTTGCGATACATTGATATTGCTTCAAATGCAGGCAAAACTAACGAGTTAGCTTCAAATCCATGCAAAATACATGATTTAGCTTCAAATCAATGCGATGTAGAAGGTTAAACTTCAAATCTATACGAAACAAATGATTTACCTTCAGATACTTGCGATATAACTGAAATAGCTTCAAATGCAGGCGAAACGACCGAGTTAGCTTCAAATCCATGCGAAACACATGATTTAGCTGCAAATCAATGCGATGTAGTAGGTATAGCTTCAAATCCATGCGAAACAAATGATTTAGCTTCAAATCAATGCGATGTAGAAGGTTTAGCTTCAAATCAAAACGAAAAACATGATTTAGCTTCAAATCAATGCGATGTAGAAGGTATAGATTCAAATCCAAGCGCAACACATGATTTAGCTTCAAATCAATGCGATGTAGAAGGTTTAGCATCAAATCCATGCGAAAAAAATGATTTAGCTTAAGATACTTGCGATATATGTGATACAGCTTCAAATGCAGGGGAAACAAACGAGTTAGCATCAACTCCATGCAAAACACATGATTTAGCTTCAAATCAAAGCGTTGTAGAAGTTATATCTTCAAATCAAAACGAAAAACTTGATTTAGCTTCAAATCAATGCGATGTAGAAGGTATAGATTCAAATCCAAGCGCAACACATGATTTAGCTTCAAATCAATGCGATGTAGAAGGTTTAGCATCAAATCCATGCGAAACAAATGATTTACCTACAAACACTTGGAATATAAGTGATATAGCAGGAAATGCAGACGAATCAAACGGGGAAGCTCCAAAATCCGTGCGATACATATTATTTAACTTCAAATCGATACGAAGTAGAAGGCTGAGCTTCAAATCCATGCGAAACAAATGATTTAGCTTCAAACACTTGTGATATAAGTGATATAGCTGCAAATGCAGACGAATCAAACGGGATAGCTTCAAAATTCATGCCATACATATCATTTAGCTTCAAATCGATACGATGTAGAAGGTTTTGCTTCAAATCCATGCGAAACAAATGATTTAGCATCAGATACTTGCGATATAACTGAAATAGCTTCAAATGCAGGATAAACAAACGAGATAGCATAAAATCCATGCAAAACACATGATTTAGCTTCAAATCAATGCGATCTAGAATGTTGAGCTTCATATCCATGCGAAAGAAATTATTTAGTTTTATATACTTGCGATATAACTGATGTAGCTTCAAATGCAGGGGAAACAAACGAGTTAGCATCAAATCCATGCAAAACACATAATTTAGCTTCAAATCAATGCGATGTAGAAGGATTAGCTTCAAATCCATGCGAAACAAATGACTTAGCATCAGATACTTGCGATATAACTGATATAGCTTCAAATGCAGGGGAAACAAACGAGTTAGCATCAAATCCATGCAAAACACATGATTTAGCTGCAAATCAATGCGATGTAAAAGGTTTAGCTTCAAATCCAAGCGAAACACATGATTTAGCATCAGATACTTGCGATATAACTAAAATAGCTTCAAATGCAGGGGAAACGAACGAGTTAGCATCAATTCCATGCAAAACACATGATTTAGCTTCAAATGAAAGCGATGTAGAATGTATATCTTCAAATCCGAACGAAACACATGATTTAGCTTCAAATCAATGCGATGTAGAAGGTATACATTCAAATCCAAGCGCAACACATGATTTAGCTTCAAATCAATGCGATGTAGGAGGTATAAATTCAAATCCAAGCGCAACACATGATTTAGCTTCAAATCAATGCGATGTAGAAGGTTTAGCATCAGACCCATGCGAAAAAAATGATTTACCTACAAACACTTGGAATATAAGTGTTATAGCAGGAAATGCAGACGAATCAAACGGGGAAGCTCCAAAATCCGTGCGATACATTTTATTTAACTTCAAATCGATACGAAGTAGAAGGCTGAGCTTCAAATCCATGCGAAACAAATGATTTAGCATCAGTTACTTGCGATATAACTGATATAGCTTCAAATGCAGGGGAAACAAACGAGTTAGCATCAAATCCATGCAAAACACATGATTTAGCTTCAAATCAATGCGATGTAGAAGGTTTATCTTCAAATCCAAGCGAAACACATGATTTAGCTTCAAATCAATGCGATGTAGAAGGATTAGCTTCAAATCAATGCGATGTAGAAGTTTTAGCTTCAAATCAATGCGACACAAATGATTTTTCTCCAAATACTCGCGATACAAGTGATATAGCTTCAAACACAGGCGAAACAAGTTAAATTCAATTCCATGCGATACACATGATTAGCTTCAAACAATTGGGATATAAGTGATATAGCGTCAAATGCAGACGAATCAAACGAGTTAGCTTCAAAATCCATGCGGTACACATGATTTAGCTTCAAATCAATGCGAAGTAGGAGGCTTAGCTTCAAATCCATGCGAAACAAATGATTTAGGTTCAGATACTTGCAATATAAGTGATATAGCTTCAAATGCAGGAGAAACAAACGAGTCAGCTCCATATCCATTCGAAACATGTGATTTAGCTTCAAATTAATGGCATGTAGAAGGTTTAGCTTCAGATCCATGCGAAACAAAAGATTGAGCTACGAACACATGGGATATAGGTGATATAGATTCAACTGCATGCGAAACAAACGAGTTAGCTTCAAATCCATGCGAAACACAGAATTTAGATGCAAATCAATGCGATGTAGAAGGTTTAGCTGCACATCCACGCGAAAAATATGATTTAGCATCAGATACTTGCGATATAAGTGATACAGCTTCAAATGCAGGGGACACAAACGAGTTATCTTCAAATACATGCAAAACTCATGATTAAGCTTCAAATCAATGCTATGTGGAAGATTTAGTTTCAAATCCATGCGACACAAATGATTTAGCTTCAAATCAATGCGAAGTAGAAGGCATCGCTTCAAATCCATGCGAAACAAATGATTTAGCTGCAAATCAATGCGACGTACAAGATTTAGCTTCAAATCCATGCGCAACAAATGATTTAGCATCAGATACTTGCGAAATAAGTGATACAGCTGCAAATGCAGGAGAAACAAACGAGATAGCTTCAAATCCATGAGAAACGCATGACTTGGCTCTAAATCAATGCGATGTAGAAGGTTTACCTTCAAATCCATGCGAAACAAATGATTTTACATCAGATACTTGCGATATAACTGAAATAGCTTCAAATGCAGGGGAATTAAACGAGTTAGCATCAAATCCATGCAAACCACAGGATTTAGTTTCAAATCAAAGCGATGTAGAAGGTATAGCTTCAAATCCAAGCGAAACACATGATTTAGCTTCAAATCAATGCGAAGTAGAAGGTTTAGCTTCAAATCCATGCGAAACAAATGATTTAGCTTCAAACACTTGGGATATATGTGATATAGCTGCACTTGCAGACGAATCAAACGGGGTAGGTTCAAAATCCATGCGATACATATCATTTAGCTTCCAATCGATACGAAGTAGAAGGCTTAGCTTCAAATCCATGCGAAACAAATGATTTAGGTTCAGATACTTGCGATATATTGATATAGCTTCAAATGCGGGCGAATCAAACGAGTTAGCTTCAAATCCAAGCGATATACTTGATTTAGCTTCAATTCAATGCGATGTAGATACTTTAGCTTCAAATCCATGCGAAACAAATGATTTAGCATCAAACACTTGGGATATAAGTGATATAGCTTCAAATGCAGAGGAATCAAACGAGATAGCTTCAAAATCCATGCGATACACATAATTTATCTTTAAATCCATGCGAAATAGAAGACATAGCTTCAAATCCATGCGAAACAAATGATTTAGGTTCAGATACTTGCGATGTAACTGATATAGCTTCAAATGCAGGCGAAACTAACGAGTTACCTTCAAATCCATGCGACACAAATGATTTAGCTTCAAATACTTGCGATATTAATGATGTAGCTTCAAATGCAGGCGAAACAAAAGAGTTAGCTTCAAAATCCATGCGGTAAACATCATTTAGCTTTAAATCCATGCGAAGTAGAAGGCTTAGCTTCAAATCCATGCGAAACAAATGATTTTGCATCAGATACATGCGATATAACTGATATAGCTTCAAATGCGGGGGAAACAAACGAGTTAGCATCAAATCCATGCAAAACACATGATTTAGCTTCAAATCAATGCGATGTAGAAGGTATAGCTTCAAATCCATGCAAAACACATGATTTAGCTTCAAATCAATGCGATGTAGAAGGTTTAGCTTCAAATCCATGCGAAACAAATGATTTAGCTTCAAACACTTGGGATATATGTGATATAGCTGCACTTGCAGACGAATCAAACGGGGTAGGTTCAAAATCCATGAGATACATATCATTTAGCTTCCAATCGATACGAAGTAGAAGGCTTAACTTCAAATCCATGTGAAACAAATGATTTAGGTTCAGATACTTGCGGTATATTGATATAGCTTCAAATGCGGGCGAATCAAACGAGTTAGCTTCAAATCCAAGCGATATACTTGATTTAGCTTCAATTCAATGCGCTGTAGATGCTTTAGCATCAAATCCATGCGACACAAATGATTTAGCTTCAAATACTTGCGATATAAATGATATAGTTTCAAATGCAGGCGAAACTATCGAGTTACCTTCAAATCCATGCGAAACACATGATTTATCTTCAAATCAATGCGTTGTAGAAGGGTTAGCTTCAAATCCAACCGAAACAAATGATTTAGGTTTAGATACTTGCGATATAAGTGATATAGCATCAAATGCAGGCGAAACGAACGAGTTAGATTCAAATCCATGCGAAACACATGATTTAGCTTCAAATCAATGCGAAGTAGAAGGCTTAACTTCAAATCCAAGCGAAACAAATGATTTAGGTTCAGATACTTGCGGTATAAGTGATATAGCTTCAAACACAGGCGAAACAAGTTAAATTCAATTCCATGCGATACACATGGTTAGCTTCAAAAATTGGGATATAAGTGATATAGCGTCAAATGCAGACGAATCAAACGAGTTAGCTTCAAAATCCATGCGGTACACATGATTTAGCTTCAAATCAATGCGAAGTAGGAGGCTTAGCTTCAAATCCATGCGAAACAAATGATTTAGGTTCAGATACTTGCAATATAAGTGATATAGTTTCAAATGCAGGAGAAACAAACGAGTCAGCTCCATATCCATGCGAAACATGTGATTTAGCTTCAAATTAATGGCATGTAGAAGGTTTAGCTTCAGATCCATGCGAAACAAAAGATTGAGCTACGAACACATGGGATATAGGTTATATAGATTCAACTGCATGCGAAACAAACGAGTTAGCTTCAAATCCATGCGAAACACAGAATTTAGGAGCAAATCAATGCGATGTAGAAGGTTTAGCTGCACATCCACGCGAAAAATATGATTTAGCATCAGATACTTGCGATATAAGTGATACAGCTTCAAATGCAGGGGACACAAACGAGTTATCTTCAAATACATGCAAAACTCATGATTAAGCTTCAAATCAATGCTATGTGGAAGGTTTAGTTTCAAATCCATGCGACACAAATGATTTAGCTTCAAATCAATGCGAAGTAGAAGGCATCGCTTCAAATCCATGCGAAACAAATGATTTAGCTGCAAATCAATGCGACGTACAAGATTTAGCTTCAAATCCATGCGAAACAAATGATTTAGCTTCAAACACTTGGGATATATGTGATATATCTGCAATTGCAGACGGATCAAACGGGGTAGGTTCAAAATCCATGCGATACATATCATTTAGCTTCCAATCGATACGAAGTAGAAGGCTTAGCTTCAAATCCATGCGAAACAAATGATTTAGGTTCAGATACTTGCGATATATTGATATAGCTTCAAATGCGGGCGAATCAAACGAGTTAGCTTCAAATCCAAGCGATATACTTGATTTAGCTTCATTTCAATGCGATGTAGAAGGTTTAGCTTCAAATCCATGCGAAACAAATGATTTAGCATCAGTGTTAATCACGCACCGACACTGCGACCGTTGTTCGGTCTACGGGGGTTGTAAATTCCCGATTCTAATTTGACAATGTGATCTTCCCTGAGGAGGACTATAGAGTTCTCAGTTATCTGGTGATCTCCCTTGAACCATTTACTACGACTGGTCAGCTCGTTCAAATATTCTCGATGCCAACGCTTCCAAAAATGCTGTTTTAGCTGTTGAATGCGTTGCCACCCGGATAGCCGATTGGATGGAACATCTGTTAACTCGTGTTCGCGTAAATTTGTGAGAGCATCACCGATAGGGAAATGACCGGTGGTAAGAACATGAAGATCGTTTGGATCGGATGAGATTGGAGTCAGAGGACGGGAATTGAGAATAGCTTCAATGTTGATAATTAAGGTATTCAAGTTTTCGAAGGTAAACAATTCAGCACCCATAACGCGTTTCAAATGTTTCTTAAACGATTTTACTGCTGCTTCCCAGAGGCCGCCGAAATGCGGAGCTTGAGGTGGAATGAAATGCCAATTAATTGAGCGATCTGCGAGGAACGAAGCTACGTTGTTGTAATGATTGTCGGAGCGCAACAATTCTCGAAGTTCTTTGAATTCGTTATTAGCTCCGATGTAATTGGAACCGTTGTCGGAGTATAGATTTTTGCAAAAACCTCGTCTTGCTATGAATCGTCCCAAAGCTGCAACAAAGGCTTCACTGGTCAAGTCGCCGACAAGCTCGAGGTGGACGGCCTTTACCGCGAGGCATACAAAAACGGCTACGTATACTTTTATGCGACGCTGATTCCTGTATGTTCGTTCTTTCACGAAAAAAGGCCCACGGTAGTCCACTCCTACATTTGTAAACGGACGAGATTCTGTGACTCTGGCCTTTGGTAAATCACCCATTACGTAATTGGCATGAGGTGGATTGGCTCGACAACAGCGGACGCAACTCCGAATCGTTTTCCAAACTTGACTTCGCCCGTCTATGGGTCAGTACGCTCTTCTTGTTGCATATAATGTAGCTTGAGTACCAGCGTGCATGTGAATTATGTGTTCGTTCTGGATGATGAGGTTGGTTGTGTGCGACTTCGGTAGGATAATAGGGTGTTTTTGCGTGAATGTCAGCGTTGAATTTCTCAGTCTACCTCCGACTCGTAGTATCCCGTCTTGGTCAATGAATGGATGTAGTCTCGCTAATTTTCCGGTGATCTTGTGATGCCGATGCTGTCGTATGAGATGGAATTCGTCTGCGAAGTAAGACCGTTGCAATAATTTTATAACGGTTGTCCTTGCTCGAGCTAACTCGGTTGCCTGTAGAGTACCTTTCGTCATCCGTCCTGGCTTCCACCGTAGGCACCATGCAACGACCCGCAAAAGCCTGCTCCACGACGAGAACCGTTCGAGTAAACTTGCGTCGATGGTGGTCATAGCTAAGCAGACAGCAACCCGTTGCTCCGAGTCATCGAGAACAGGTGCTAATTTTCCATTTGGCCAGTATGACTCATCCTGGTGAAGCCAAGTTGGGCCATTGCACCAGATGGATGGTCGAAGGAACTCCTCTATTGATTGTCCTCGAGAAATGAGATCTGCTGGGTTATCAGCTGAGCTAACGTGGCGCCATTCTTCGATCTTTGTTTTGGATTGGATCTCGGACACCCGGTTGGCGACGAATGTTTTTAATGTATGAGGTGACGAATTAAGCCAATGCAAAACTATTGTTGAATCTGTCCATAAAATCGTGCGGTCGATGTGTATGTGTAATGCTTTATGAATAGTATTAATGAGCGATGATGGTAATAAGGCTCCACACAATTCGAGTCGCGGGATAGATTGACTCTTTAACGGTGCAACCTTCGATTTGGCTGCTAGGAGTTCCACCTGCGTTTGACCCTCTGCATCTGTAGAACGGAGGTATACACAGGCTCCGTACGCCTTCTCGCTGGCGTCGCAGAATCCATGTAACTGGATGGTTGAAGCCGCAGTGATTACGGTTTTCCGATTAAATGTCACATTGTTGAGCAATGGTAGTTGCGTGTAGTATCGTGTCCATTCCGTGTGTAAGCTCATGGGTAGCGATTCGTCCCAATCAACTTTCAAAGTCCATATTTTCTGGAGGAGGATTTTTGCCACGATGATGACTGGGCCTAGGAGACCCAACGGGTCATAAACCTTTGCTATTTCAGAACTGATCAATCGTTTGGTGACTCGAGATGCATGTGTGAGAGGTTTGACTGTGTATGTAATGGAGTCCTTGACTGAATCCCAAACGATCCCGAGCGTTTTGATTGTTGAAGATTCACCGAGGTGAAGTTTCTGGTTGATATTCTGATCGGACAACCCGCTTAACAATTCATGGTTATTGGAAGCCCATTGCCTGATATTTAGACCGGATAAGCGAAGGAGTTGTATAAGTTCGTTTCGTGATGCGAGGGCCTCTTGGATCGTGGACGCGCCGGTGAGTGCATCATCCACATAGAAATCCTGCTGCAAGATTTTCGCGGCGGAAGGAAAGCGGTGACCTTCGTCTTGTGCCAGTTGTTGGAGGCATCTGATTGCCAGATATGGGGCGGCTGATAGGCCGAATGTAACCGTATTTAGTTCATAAGTTTTTACGCAATTGTCGGTGTCACGCCAGAGGATTCTCTGGTACCTTCTGTCTTCTGGGCGCACGAGAAATTGCCTATACATTTTCTCGATGTCGCCAGTAATAACATACTGATGGATGCGAAATCGGAGCAAAATGTATAACAGATCGTCCTGTATTTTGGGTCCAATGTGTAAGGTGTCGTTAAGTGAAAATCCAGTGCTTGTGATTGCCGACCCGTCGAAGACTACGCGTAATTTAGTTGTATCGCTCGACATTTTGATGACCCCGTGATGTGGAAGATAGTATCCTTGGTGAGATATCTGCACTTCGGACATGTGGCCAAGATCGAGATATTCTTGAATGATTGATTGGTACTGCTGTTTCAAGTCTGGATCGCGTTTGAATTTCCGTTCTAATGAGATGAGACGCTTCAGTGCTTGCGCCTTGGATTCACCCAGCTTGTCCTTGTTTTCGTTAAATGGAAGTGCGACAACATATCTAGCTTCTGTGTTTCTTGTAACGGTATTCTGAAAATGTTGTTCGCACGTCGATTCTGATTTGGATAGATGCTGAGATTGCGGACCTTCTTCGATTTCCCAGAAACGTGCTAGCTCGCGTTGTAGTGCCGTTGTTGTATGGCATGTGACCTTCTGCCTTGGTTGTGCTGTTGGCACACTGCCTCCGATGACCCATCCAACATTGTCATCCAACAGATGATTTTGCTTCAAATCAAAGCGATGTAGAAGCTTTAGCTTCAAATCCATACGAAACAAATGATTCAGGTTCAGATATTTGCGATATAAGTGATATAGATTCAAATGCAGCGGAAGCATACGATTTAGCCTCAAATCCATGCGAAAAATATGATTTAGCTGCAAATCAATGCGATGTAGAAGGTTTAGCTTCAGTTCCATCCGAAACACATAATTTATCTTCAAATCAATGCAATGTAGAAGGTTTAGCTTCATATCTATGCGAAACAAATGCTTGAGCTTCAAACACTTGGGATGTAGGTGATATAGCTTCAACTGCATGCGAAACAAACGAGCTAGCTTCAAATCCATGCGAAACACATGATTTAGCTACAAATCAAATCGAAGTAGAAGGATTAGCTTCAAGTCCATGCGAAACAAATGATTTAGCATCAGATACTTGCGATGTAACTGATATAGCTTCAAATGCAGGGGATACAAACGAGTTAGTATCAAATCCATGCAAAACACATGATTTAGCTTCAAATGAATGCGATGTAGAAGGTTTAGCTTCAAATCGAAGCGAAACACATGATGTAGGCTCAAATCAATGCGAAGTAGAAGGCTTAGCTTCAAATCCATGCGAAACAAATGACTTAGGTTCAGATAATGCAGTCGAAACAAACGAGTTAGCTTCAAATCCATACAAAACATATGATTTTTGTTCAAATAATTGCGATATAAGTGAAGTAGCTTCAACTGCAGACGAAGTAAACGAGCTGGCTTCAAACCTATGCGATGTAGAATGTTTAGCTTCAAATGCATGCGAAACTAATGATTTAGCTTCAGATACTTGCGATATAAGTGATATAGCTTCAGATGCAGACGAAACAAACGAGGTATCTTCAAATCCAAGAGAATCACATAATTAGGTTCAAATAAATGCGATTTCGAAGGTTAAGCTTCAAATACATGCGAAACAAATGATTTAGCTTCAGATACTTGAGATATAAGTGATATAGCGTCAAATGCAGGCGAAACGAACGACTTTGCTTCAAATCCATGCAAACTCATGATTAAGCTTCAAATCAATGCCTTGTAGAAGGTTTAGCTTCAAATCCATGCGACACAAATGATTTGGCTTCAAATGCTTGCGATATAAATGATATAGCTACAAATGCATGCGAAACAAACGAGTTAGCTTCAAAGCCATGCGAAACACATGATTTAGCTTCAAATCAATGTTATGTAGAAGGTTTAGATTCAAATCCATGCAAAACACATGATTTAGCTGCAAATCAATGCGATGTAGAAGGTTTAGCTTCAAATTCAAGCGAAATATATGATTTAGCTTCAAATCAATGCGCTGTAGAAGGTTTAGCTTCAAAATCCGTGCGATACACATGTTTTAGCATCAAATCAATGCGATGTAGAAGGTATAGCTTCAAATTCAAGCGACACAAATGATTTAGCATCAGATACTTGCGATATAACTGATATAGCTTCAAATGCAGGGGAAACAAACGAGTTTGCATCAAATCCATGCAAAACACATGATTTATCTTCAAGTCAATGCGATGTAGAAGGTTTAGCTTCAAATCCAAGCGAAACATATGATTTAGATTCAAGTCCATGCTATGTAGAAGGTTTAGCTTCAAATCCATGCGAAGCACATCATTTAGCTTGAAATCAATGCGATGTAGAAGGTTTAACTCCAAATCAATGGGATGTAGTAGGTTTAACTTCAAATCCATGCGACAGAAATGACTTAGCATCAGATACAGGCGATATAAGTGATATAGCTTCAAATGGAGGAGAAACAAACGAGTTAGTATCAAATCCATGCAAAACACATGATTTAGCTTCAAATGAATGCGATGTAGAAGGTTTAGCTTCAAATCGAAGCGAAACACATGATGTAGGCTCAAATCAATGCGAAGTAGAAGGCTTAGCTTCAAATCCATGCGAAACAAATGACTTAGGTTCAGATAATGCAGTCGAAACAAACGAGTTAGCTTCAAATCCATGCAAAACACATGATTTGTCCTCAAATACTTGCGATATTACTGATATAGATTCAAATGAAGACGAAACAAACGAGTTAGCTTCAAATCTATTCCATGTAGAAGGTTTAGCATCAAATCCATGCGATACCAATGATTTAGCTTCAGATGCTTGCGATATAAGTGATATAGCTTCAAATGCAGCGAAAACAAACGACTTAGCTTCAAACCCACGCAAAACACGTGAATAAGATTCAAATCAGTACTATGTAGAAGGTTTAGCTTCAAATCCATGCGACACAAATGATTGAGCTTCAGATAATTACGATATAAGTGTTATACCTTCAAATGCAGACGAAACAAACGACTTAGCTTCAAATCCAAGCGAAACTCATGATTTAGCTTCAAATCAATGCGATGTAGAAGGTTTAGCTTCAAATCCATGCGAAACCAATGATTGAGCTTCAGATACTTACGATATAAGTGTTATACCTTCAAATACAGACGAAACAAACGACTTAGCTTCAAATCCAAGCGAAACACATGATTTAGCTTCAGATACTTGAGATATAAGAGATATAGCGTCAAATGCAGACGAAACGAACGACTTTGCTTCAAATCCATGCAAACACATGATTAAGCTTCAAATCAATGCATTGTAGAAGGTTTAGCTTCAAATCCATGCGACGCAAATGATTTGGCTTCAAATGCTTGCGATATAAATGATATAGCTACAAATGCATGCGAAACAAACGAGTTAGCTTCAAAGCCATGCGAAACACATGATTTAGCTTCAAATAAATGCTATGTAGAAGGTTTAGATTCAAATCCAAGCGAAACATATGATTTAGCTTCAAGTCAATGCTATGTAGAAGGTTTAGCTTCAAATCAATGCGATGAAGAAGGTTTAGCTTCAAATCCATGCGATACACATGTTTTAGCTGCAAATCAATGCGATGTAGAAGGTTTAACTTCAAATCCAAGCGAAACACATGATTTAGCATCAGATACTTGCGATATAACTGAAATAGCTTCAAATGCAGGGGAAACAAACGAGTTAGCATAAAATCCATGCAAAACACACGATTTAACTTCAAATCAATGTGATGTAGAAGGTTTAGCTTCAAATCCATGCGAAACAAATTATTTAGCATCAGATAATTGCGATATAACTGATATAGCTTCAAATGCAGGGGAAACAAACGAGTTTGCATCAAATCCATGCAAAGCACATGATTTAGCTTCAAGTCAATGCGATGTAGAAGGTTTAGCTTCAAATCCAAGCGAAACATATGATTTTGCTTCAAATCAAAGCGATGTAGAAGCTTTAGCTTCAAATCCATACGAAACAAATGATTCAGGTTCAGATATTTGCGATATAAGTGATATAGATTCAAATGCAGCGGAAGCATACGATTTAGCCTCAAATCCATGCGAAAAATATGATTTAGCTGCAAATCAATGCGATGTAGAAGGTTTAGCTTCAGTTCCATCCGAAACACATAATTTATCTTCAAATCAATGCAATGTAGAAGGTTTAGCTTCATATCTATGCGAAACAAATGCTTGAGCTTCAAACACTTGGGATGTAGGTGATATAGCTTCAACTGCATGCGAAACAAACGAGCTAGCTTCAAATCCATGCGAAACACATGATTTAGCTACAAATCAAATCGAAGTAGAAGGATTAGCTTCAAGTCCATGCGAAACAAATGATTTAGCATCAGATACTTGCGATGTAACTGATATAGCTTCAAATGCAGGGGATACAAACGAGTTAGTATCAAATCCATGCAAAACACATGATTTAGCTTCAAATGAATGCGATGTAGAAGGTTTAGCTTCAAATCGAAGCGAAACACATGATGTAGGCTCAAATCAATGCGAAGTAGAAGGCTTAGCTTCAAATCCATGCGAAACAAATGACTTAGGTTCAGATAATGCAGTCGAAACAAACGAGTTAGCTTCAAATCCATACAAAACATATGATTTTTGTTCAAATAATTGCGATATAAGTGAAGTAGCTTCAACTGCAGACGAAGTAAACGAGCTGGCTTCAAACCTATGCGATGTAGAATGTTTAGCTTCAAATGCATGCGAAACTAATGATTTAGCTTCAGATACTTGCGATATAAGTGATATAGCTTCAGATGCAGACGAAACAAACGAGGTATCTTCAAATCCAAGAGAATCACATAATTAGGTTCAAATAAATGCGATTTCGAAGGTTAAGCTTCAAATACATGCGAAACAAATGATTTAGCTTCAGATACTTGAGATATAAGTGATATAGCGTCAAATGCAGGCGAAACGAACGACTTTGCTTCAAATCCATGCAAACTCATGATTAAGCTTCAAATCAATGCCTTGTAGAAGGTTTAGCTTCAAATCCATGCGACACAAATGATTTGGCTTCAAATGCTTGCGATATAAATGATATAGCTACAAATGCATGCGAAACAAACGAGTTAGCTTCAAAGCCATGCGAAACACATGATTTAGCTTCAAATCAATGTTATGTAGAAGGTTTAGATTCAAATCCATGCAAAACACATGATTTAGCTGCAAATCAATGCGATGTAGAAGGTTTAGCTTCAAATTCAAGCGAAATATATGATTTAGCTTCAAATCAATGCGCTGTAGAAGGTTTAGCTTCAAAATCCGTGCGATACACATGTTTTAGCATCAAATCAATGCGATGTAGAAGGTATAGCTTCAAATTCAAGCGACACAAATGATTTAGCATCAGATACTTGCGATATAACTGATATAGCTTCAAATGCAGGGGAAACAAACGAGTTTGCATCAAATCCATGCAAAACACATGATTTATCTTCAAGTCAATGCGATGTAGAAGGTTTAGCTTCAAATCCAAGCGAAACATATGATTTAGATTCAAGTCCATGCTATGTAGAAGGTTTAGCTTCAAATCCATGCGAAGCACATCATTTAGCTTGAAATCAATGCGATGTAGAAGGTTTAACTCCAAATCAATGGGATGTAGTAGGTTTAACTTCAAATCCATGCGACAGAAATGACTTAGCATCAGATACAGGCGATATAAGTGATATAGCTTCAAATGGAGGAGAAACAAACGAGTTAGTATCAAATCCATGCAAAACACATGATTTAGCTTCAAATGAATGCGATGTAGAAGGTTTAGCTTCAAATCGAAGCGAAACACATGATGTAGGCTCAAATCAATGCGAAGTAGAAGGCTTAGCTTCAAATCCATGCGAAACAAATGACTTAGGTTCAGATAATGCAGTCGAAACAAACGAGTTAGCTTCAAATCCATGCAAAACACATGATTTGTCCTCAAATACTTGCGATATTACTGATATAGATTCAAATGAAGACGAAACAAACGAGTTAGCTTCAAATCTATTCCATGTAGAAGGTTTAGCATCAAATCCATGCGATACCAATGATTTAGCTTCAGATGCTTGCGATATAAGTGATATAGCTTCAAATGCAGCGAAAACAAACGACTTAGCTTCAAACCCACGCAAAACACGTGAATAAGATTCAAATCAGTACTATGTAGAAGGTTTAGCTTCAAATCCATGCGACACAAATGATTGAGCTTCAGATAATTACGATATAAGTGTTATACCTTCAAATGCAGACGAAACAAACGACTTAGCTTCAAATCCAAGCGAAACTCATGATTTAGCTTCAAATCAATGCGATGTAGAAGGTTTAGCTTCAAATCCATGCGAAACCAATGATTGAGCTTCAGATACTTACGATATAAGTGTTATACCTTCAAATACAGACGAAACAAACGACTTAGCTTCAAATCCAAGCGAAACACATGATTTAGCTTCAGATACTTGAGATATAAGAGATATAGCGTCAAATGCAGACGAAACGAACGACTTTGCTTCAAATCCATGCAAACACATGATTAAGCTTCAAATCAATGCATTGTAGAAGGTTTAGCTTCAAATCCATGCGACGCAAATGATTTGGCTTCAAATGCTTGCGATATAAATGATATAGCTACAAATGCATGCGAAACAAACGAGTTAGCTTCAAAGCCATGCGAAACACATGATTTAGCTTCAAATAAATGCTATGTAGAAGGTTTAGATTCAAATCCAAGCGAAACATATGATTTAGCTTCAAGTCAATGCTATGTAGAAGGTTTAGCTTCAAATCAATGCGATGAAGAAGGTTTAGCTTCAAATCCATGCGATACACATGTTTTAGCTGCAAATCAATGCGATGTAGAAGGTTTAACTTCAAATCCAAGCGAAACACATGATTTAGCATCAGATACTTGCGATATAACTGAAATAGCTTCAAATGCAGGGGAAACAAACGAGTTAGCATAAAATCCATGCAAAACACACGATTTAACTTCAAATCAATGTGATGTAGAAGGTTTAGCTTCAAATCCATGCGAAACAAATTATTTAGCATCAGATAATTGCGATATAACTGATATAGCTTCAAATGCAGGGGAAACAAACGAGTTTGCATCAAATCCATGCAAAGCACATGATTTAGCTTCAAGTCAATGCGATGTAGAAGGTTTAGCTTCAAATCCAAGCGAAACATATGATTTAGCTTCAAATCAAAGCGATGTAGAAGGTTTAGCTACAAATCCATGCGACACAAATGGTTTAGCTACAAATACTTGTGATATACGTTTTTAGATTCAACTGCATGCGCAACAAAGGAATTAGCTTCAAATCCATGCGAAACAAATGGTTTAGCGTCAAATACTTGTGATATACATGATTCAGCTTGAACTGCATGCGAAACAAACGTGTTAGCTTCAAATCCGAGCGAAAGACATGATTTAGCTTCAAATCAATGCGAAGAAGAAGGCTTAGTTTCTAATCCATGCGACACGAATAGATTAGCTTAAAATACTTGTTTTATATATGATTTAGCTTTAACTGCATGCGAAACAAACGAGTTAGATTCCAATTCAAGCGGAACACATAATTTAGCTTCAAATCAATGTAAAGAAGAAGGCTTAGCTTCAAATCCATGCGAGACAAAAGTTTTAGCTTCAACTACATGTGATATACATGATTTCGCTGCAACTTCATGCGGAACAAATGAGTTAGCTTCAAATGCTTGTGATATACATGATTTAGCTACAACTGCATGCGAATCAAACGAGTTAGCTTCAAATCCACGCGAAACACATGATTTAGCTTCAAATCACTGCGAAGTAGAAGGCTAAATATCGATTCCATGCGAAACAAATGGTTTCGCTTCAAATACTTGTGATATACGTGATTCAGCTTCAAATGCATGCGAAACAAACGAGTTTGCTTTAAACCATGCGAAACACATGATTTAGCTGCAAATCAATGCGATGTAGAAGGTTTAGCTTCAAATCCATTCGAAACAAATGATTTAGCATCAGATACATGCG
Source organism: Megalopta genalis (assembly GCF_051020955.1). Lineage (NCBI taxonomy): Eukaryota > Metazoa > Arthropoda > Insecta > Hymenoptera > Halictidae > Megalopta > Megalopta genalis. Next base: position 8,710 of record NW_027477616.1, on the reverse strand, counting down.
ATATAAGTGATATAGGTTCAACTGCAGCCGAATCAAACGAGTTAGCTTCCAATCCAATCGAAACACGTGATTTAGGAGCAAATCAATGCGATTTAGAAGGTTTAGATTCAAATCCATACGAAACCAATGATTTAGCATCAGATACTTGCGATATAAGTGGCATAGCTTCAAATGCAGACGAAACAAACGAGTTAGCTTCAAATCCAAGCGGATCACATGATTTAGCAGCAAATCAATGCGATGTAGAAGGTTTTGTTTCAAATCCATGCGACACAAATGGTTTAGCTACAAATACTTGTGATATACGTTTTTAGATTCAACTGCATGCGCAACAAACGAATTAGCTTCAAATCCCTGCGAAACACATGATTTAGCAGCAAATCATTGCGATGTAGAAGGTTTAGCTTCAAATCCATGCGAAACAAATGATTTAGCTTCAAACACTTGTGATATAAGTGATATAGCTGCAAATGCAGACGAATCAAACGGGATAGGTTCAAAATCCATACGATACATATTATTTAGCTTCAAATCGATACGATGTAGAAGGTTTAGATTCAAATCCATGCGAAACAAATGATTTAGCTTCAAACACTTGCGATATAAGTGTCATAGCATCAAATGCAGGCGAAACGAACGAGTTAGCATCAAATCCATGCAAAACATATGATTTAGCTTCAAATCAAAGCGATGTAGAAGGTATAGCTACAAATCCCAGCAAAACACATGATTTAGCTCCAAATCAATGCGATGTAGATGGTTTAGCTTCAAATCCAAGCGAATCACATGATTTAGCTTCAAATCAATGCGATGTAGAAGGCGTAGCTTCAAATCCATGCGGAGCAAATGATTTAGATTCAAACACTTGTGATATAAGTGATATAGCTGTAAATGCAGACGAATCAAACGGGGTAGCTTCAAAATGATGGCGATACATATCATTTAGCTTCAAATCAATGCGATGTAGTAGGTTTACCTTCAAATCCATGCGAAACAAATGATTTAGCCTCCGATACTTGCTATATATACGAAATAGCTTCAAATGCAGGGGAGACAAACGAGTTAGCATCAAATCCATGTGAAACAAATGATTTAGCTTCAAATCAATGTGATGTAGAATGTTTAGCTTCATATCCTTGCGAATCAAATGATTTAGCATCAGTTGCTTGCGATATAAGTGATATAGCTTCAAATGCAGACGAAACAAACGAGTTAGCTTCAAATCCAAGCAAAACATATGATTAAGCTTCAAATGCATGCGAAAGACGTGATTTATGTTCAAATTCATGCGAAACACAGGGTTTAGATTCAAATTCATGCGAAACAAATGATTTAGCATCAGATACTTGCGGTTCAAGTGATGTAGCATCAAATGCAGGCGAAACAAACGAGTTAGCTTCAAATCCATGCGAAACAAATGATTTAGCTTCAAATCAATGCGATGTAGCAGGTTTAGCTTCAAATCCATGCGAAATAAATGATATAACATCAGATACTTGCGATATAACTGATATAGCTTCAAATGCAGGAAAAACATTCGAGTTAGATTCAAATCCATGTAAAACACATGATTTCCCATCTAATACTTGCGGTATAAGTGATATAGCTTCAATTGCAGACGAAACAAACGACTTAGCTTCAAATCCATGCGAAACAAATGATTTAGCTTCAGATTCTTGCGATATAAGTGATGTAGCTTTAAATGCAGGGAGAACATACGAGTTAGCTTCAAATCCATTCAAAACACATGATTGAGCTTCAAATCAATACTATGTAGAAGGTTTAGCTTCAAATCCATGCGACACAAATGATTTAGCTTCAAATCAATCCGATGTAGAAGGTTTAGCCACACATCCATGCGAAACAAATGATTTAGCTTCATATACTTGCTATATAAGTGATATAGCTTCAAATGCAGACTAAACAAACGAGTTAGCTTCATATCCAAGCGAAACGCACGATTTTATATTTCTTGCAATATAAGTGATGTAGCTTCAAATGCAGGGAAAACATTCGAGTTAGATTCAAATCCATGGAAAACACATGATTTCCCATCTAATACTTGCGGTATAAGTGATATAGCTTCAATTGCAGACGAAACAAACGACTTAGCTTCAAATCCAAAAGAATCACATGATTTAGCTTCAAATCAATGCGATGTGGAAGGTTTAGCTTCAAATCCATGCGAAACAAATGATTTAGCATCAGATACATGCGATATGAGTGATATAGATTCAAATGCAGGATAAACGAACGAGTTAGCTTCAAATTCATGCAAAACACATGATTAAGCCTCAATTCATTGCGATGTAGAAGGTTTAGATTCAAATCTATGCGAAACAAATGATTTAACATTGGATAGTTGCGATATAAGTGATATAGTTTCAAATGCAGGGGAAACAAACGAGTTAGCTTCATATCAAAGCGAAACACACGATTTAGCAGACAATCAATGCGATGTAGAAGGTTTAGCTTCAAATGCATGCGAAACCAATGATTTAGCTTCAGATACTTGCGATATAAGTGCTATAGCTTCAAGTGCAGACGAAACAAACGAGTTAGATTCAAATCCATGCTAAGCACATGATTTAGCTGCAAATCAATGCTATGTAGATGGTTTAGGTTCAAATCCATGAGACACAAATGATTTAGCTTCACATACTTGCGATACGAGTGATATAGCTTCAAATGCAGACGAATCAAACGAGTTAGCTTTAAAATCCATGCGATACACACGATTTAGCTCCAAATCAATGCGAAGTAGAAGGATTAGCTTAAAATCCAAGCGAAGCAAATGATTGAGCTTCAAACACTTGGGATATATGTGATATAGCTTCAAATGCAGGGGAAACAGACGAGTTAACATCAAATCCAAGCGAATCACACGAGTTAGCTTCAAGCCAGTGCGACTTAGAAGGTTTATCTTCAAATCCAGGCGAAACAAATAATTTACTTTCAAACGCTAGGGATATAAGTGATACATCTTCAAATGCAGACGAAACAGACGAGTTAGCTTCAAATCCATGCGAAACACAAGATTTAGCTGCAAATCAATGCGATGTGGAAGGCTTAGCTTCAAATCCATGCGAAACAAAAGATTTTTCTTGAAATACTTGCGATACAAGTGATATAGCTTCAAAAGCAGACGAATCAAACGAGTTAGCTTTAAAATCCATGCGATACACAAGATTTAGCTCCAAATCAATGCGAAGTCGAAGGTTTAGCTTCAAATCCATGCGGAACTAATGATTTATCTTCAGATACTTGCGATACAAGTGATATAGCTTCAAATGCAGAAGAAATAAACGAGTTATCTTCCAGTCCAAGTGAATCACATGATTTAGCTTCAAATCAATGCGATGTAGAAAGTTTAGCTTCAAATCCATGGGAAAAAATTGATTTAGCTTCAGATACCAGCGATATAAGTGATATAGCTTCAAATGCAGACGAAACTAACGAGTTAGCTTCCAATCCAAGCGAATCACATGATTTAGCTTCAAATCAATGCGATGTAGAAAGTTCAGCTTCAAATCCATGCGACACAAATGATTTAGCTTCAGATACTTGCGATATAAGTGATATTGCTTCAAATGCAGACGAATCAAACGAGTTAGCTTCAAAATCCATGCGATATACATGACTTAGCTTCAAATCAATGCTAAGTAGAAGTCTTAGCATCAAATCCATGCGAAACAAATGATTTAGGTTCAGATACTTGCGATATGAGTGATATAGCTTCAAATGCAGGGGAAACAAACGAGTTAGCACCAAATCCATGCGAAACAAACGATTTATTTTCAAACACTTGGGATTTAAGTGATATATCTTCAAATGCAGGCGAAACAAACAAGTTAGCTTGCATTCCAAGCGAATCACATGATTTAGCTTCAAATCAATGTGATGCAGAATGTTTAGCTTCAAATCCTTGCGAAACATATGATTTAGCTTCAAACACTTGGGATATAAGGGAAATAGCTTCAAATGCAGACGAAACAAACGATTTAGATTCAAATCCATGCTAAGCACATGATTTAGCTGCAAATCAATGCTATGTAGATGGTTTAGGTTCAAATCCATGAGACACAAATGATTTAGCTTCACATACTTGCCATAGAAGTGATACAGCTTCAAATGCAGACGAAATAAACAAGTTAGTTTCCAATCCAAGCGAATCACATGATTTAGCATCAGATACTTGCGATATAACTGAAATAGCTTCAAATGCAGGTGAAACAAACGAGTTAGCATCAAATCCACGCAAAACACATGATTTAGCTTCAAATAAAAGCGATGTAGAAGGTATAGCTTCAAATCCAAGCGAAACACATGATTTAGCTGCAAATCAATGCGATGTAGAAGGTTTAGCTTCAAATCCATGCGAAACAAATGATTTAACTACAAACACTTGGAACATAAGTGATATAGCAGGAAATGCAGACGAATCAAACGGGGAAGCTCCAGAATCCATGCGATACATATCATTTAACTTCAAATCGATACGAAGTAGAAGGCTTAGCTTCAAATCCATACGAAACGAATGATTTAGGTTCAAACACTTGGGATATAAGTGATATAGCTTCAAATGCAGACGAAATAAACGAGTTAGCTTCAAATCCAAACGAATCACATGATTTAGCTTCAAATCAATGCGATGTGGAAGGTTTAGCTTCAAATCCATGCGAAACAAATGATTTAGCATCAGATACATGCGATATAAGTGATATAGATTCAAATGCAGGATAAACGAACGAGTTAGCTTCAAATTCATGCAAAACACATGATTTAGCTTCAAATCAAAGCGATGTAGAAGGTATAGCTTCAAATCCAAGCGATGTAGAAGGTATAGCTTCTAATCCAAGAGAAACACATGATTTAGCTGCAAATCAATGCGATGTAGAAGGTTTAGCTTCAAATCCATGCGAAACAATTGATTCACCTACAAACACTTGGAACATAAGTGATATAGCAGGAAATACAGACGAATCAAACGGGGAAGCTCCAGAATCCATGCGATACATATCAATTAACTTCAAATCGATACGAAGTAGAAGGCTTAGCTTCAAATCCATACGAAACGGATGATTTAGGTTCAAACACTTGGGATATAAGTGATATAGCTTCAAATGCAGACGAAATAAACTAGTTAGCTTCAAAGCCAAGCGAATAACATGACTTAGCTTCAAATTAATGCGATTTAGAAGTTTTAGCTTCAAATCCATGCGAAACTAATGATTTATCTTCAGATACTTGCGATACAAGTGATATTGCTTCAAATGCAGACGAAACAAACTAGTTTGCTTCAAATCCATGCAAAACACATGATTAAGGTTCAAATACATAGGAAAGACAAGATTTAGGTTCAAATTCATGCGAAACACATGCTTTAGATTCAAAATCATGCGAAACAAATGCTTTAGCTTCAGATACTTCTGATATACATGATTTAGCATCAACTGCATGCGAAACAAACGAGTTAGCATCAAAACCATGCGAAAGACATGATTTAGCAGTAAATCAAAGCGATGTAGAAGGTTTAGCATCAAATTCATGCGATACCAATGATTTAGCTTCAGATACTTGTGATATAAGTGACATAGCTTTAAATGCAGACGAAACAAACGAGTTAGCTTCAAATCCATGCGAAACACATGATTTAGCTGCAAATCAATGCGATGTAAAAGGTTTAGCTTCAAATCCAAGCGAAACACATGATTTAGCATCAGATACTTGCGATATAACTGAAATAGCTTCAAATGCAGGGGAAACAAACCAGTTAGCATCAAATCCATGCAAAACACATGATTTAGCTTCAAATAAAAGCGATGTAGAAGGTATAGCTTCAAATCCAAGCGAAACACATGATTTGGCTGCAAATCAATGCGATGTAGAAGGTTTTGCTTCAAATCCATGCGAAACAAATGATTTACCTACAAACACTTGGAACATAAGTGATATAGCAGGAAATGCAGACGAATCAAACGGCGAAGCTCCAGAATCCATGCGATACATATCATTTAACTTCAAATCGATACGAAGTAGAAGGCTTAGCTTCAAATCCATACGAAACGAATGATTTAGGTTCAAACACTTGGGATATAAGTGATATAGCTTCAAATGCAGACGAAATAAACGAGTTAGCTTCAAATCCAAACGAATCACATGATTTAGCTTCAAATCAATGCGATGTGGAAGGTTTAGCTTCAAATCCATGCGAAACAAATGATTTAGCATCAGATACATGCGATATAAGTGATATAGATTCAAATGCAGGATAAACGAACGAGTTAGCTTCAAATTCATGCAAAACACATGATTAAGCTTCAACTCATTGCGATGTAGAAGGTTTAGATTCAAATCTATGCGAAACAAATGATTTAACATCGGATAGTTGCGGTATAAGTGATATAGTTTCAAATGCAGGGGAAACAAACGAGTTAACATCAAATCCAACCGAATCACATGATTTAGCTTCAAGCCAGTGCGACTTAGAAGGTTTATCTTCAAATCCAGGCGAAACAAATAATTTACTTTCAAACGCTAGGGATATAAGTGATACATCTTCAAATGCAGACGAAACAGACGAGTTAGCTTCAAATCCATGCAAAACACATGATTTAGCTTCAAGTTAATGCGATGTAGAAGGTTTAGCTTCAAATCCAAACGAAACATATGATTTAGCTTCAAATCAATGCGATGGAGAAGGTTTAGACTCAAATCCAAGCGAAACACATGATTTAGTTTCAAATGAATGCGATGTAGAAGGTTTAGCTTCAAATCCATGCGAAACAAATGATTTAGCATCAAACACTTGGGATATAAGTGATATTGGCATCAAATACAGGCGAAACGAACGAGTTAGCTTCAAATCCATGCGAAACACATGATTTAGCTGTAAATCAATGCGATGTAGTAGGTTTAGCTTCAAATCCATGCGAAACAAATAATTTAGCTTCAGATACTTGCGATATAACTGATATAGCTTCAAATGCAGGGGAGACAAACAAGTTAGCATACAATCCATGCGAAACACATGATTTAGCTGTAAATCAATGCGATGTAGTAGGTTTAGCTTCAAATCCATGCGAAACAAATGATTTAGCTTCAGATACTTGCGATATAACTGATATAGCATCAAATGCAGGGGAAACAAACGAGTTAGCATCAAATCCATGCAAAACACATTATTTAGCTTCAAGCACTTGTGACATAAGTGATATAGCTGCAAATGCAGACGAATCAAACGGGGTAGCTTCAAAATCCATGCTATACATATCATTTAGCTTCAAATCGATACCATGTAGAAGGTTTAGCTTCAAATCCATGCGAAACAAATGATTTAGCTTCAAACACTTGTGTATTAGTGATATAGCATCAAATGCAGGCGAAACGAACGAGTTAGCTTCAAATCCATTCGAAACACATGATTTAGCTGCAAATCAATGCGATGTAGAAGGTTTAGCTTCAAATACATGCGAAACAAATCATTTAGCATCAAACACTTGGCTTATAAGTGATATTGCTTTAAATGCAGACGAATCAAACGAGTTAGCTTCAAAATCCATGCGATACACATCATTTAGCTTTAAATCCATGCGAAGTAGAAGGTTTAGTTTCAAATCCATGAGAAACAAATGATTTAGCATCAAACACTTGGGATATAAGTGATATAGCTTCAAATGCAGAGGAATCAAACGAGATAGCTTCAAAATCCATGCGATACACATAATTTATCTTTACATCCATGCGAAATAGAAGACATAGCTTCAAATCCATGCGAAACAATTGATTTAGCATCAGATACTTGCAATATAACTGATATAGCTTCAAATGCAGGGGAAACAAACGAGTTAGCATAAAATCCATGCAAAACAAATGATATAGCTTCAAATCAATGCGATGTAGAAGGTTTAGCTTCAAATCAATGCGATGTAGAAGGTTAAACTTCAAATCTATACGAAACAAATGATTTAGCATCAGATAATTGCGATATAACTGATATAGCTTCAAATGCAGACGAATCAAACGAGTTAGCTTCAAAATCCATGCGATACACATAATTTAGCTTTAAATCCATGCGAAGTAGAAGGCTTAGCTTCAAATCCATGCGATCAAATGATTTAGGTTCAGATACTTGCGATACATTGATATTGCTTCAAATGCAGACGAAACTAACGAGTTAGCTTCAAATCCATGCGAAATACATGATTTAGCTTCAAATCAATGCGATGTAGAAGGTTAAACTTCAAATCTATACGAAACAAATGATTTAGCTTCAGATACTTGCGATATAAGTGATATAGCATCAAATGCAGGCGAAACGACCGAGTTAGCTTCAAATCCATGCGAAACACATGATTTAGCTGCAAATCAATGCGATGTAGAAGGTATAGCTTCAAATCCAAGCGAAACATATGATTTAGCTTCAAATCAATGCGATGTAGAAAGTTTAACCTCAAATCCATGCGAAACAAATGATTTAGCTTCAAACACTTGTGATATAAGTGATATAGCATCAAATGCAGGCGAAACGAACGAGTTAGCCTCAAATCCATGCGAAACACATGATTTAGCTGCAAATCAATGCGATGTAGAAGGTATAGATTCAAATCCAAGCGCAACACATGATTTAGCTTCAAATCAATGCGATGTAGAAGGTTTAGCTTCAAATCCATGCGGGACAAATGATTTAGCATCAGATACTTGCGATGTA
>NW_027477615.1:0-63291 GCF_051020955.1 Megalopta genalis | reverse complement strand
CTTGTGATATATATATGATTTAGCTTCAACAGCATGCGAAACAAACGAGTTAGCTTCAAATCCATGCGAAACACATGATTTAGCTTCAAATCAATGCGAAGTAGGAGGCTTATCTTCGATCCCATGCAATACAAATGGTTTAGCTTCAAATACTTGTGATATACATGATTTAGCTTCAACAGCATGCGAAACAAACGAGTTAGCTTCAAATCCATGCGAAACACATGATTTAGCTTCAAATCCATGCGAAACACATGATTTAGCTTCAAATCAATGCGAATTAGACGGGTTATCTTGGAATCCATGCGATACGTATGATACAGCTTCAAATACTTGTGATATACATGATTTAGCTTCAAAAGCATGCGAAACAAACGAGTTAGCTTCAAATCCATGCGAAACACATGATTTAGCTTCAAATCAATGCGAATTAGAAGTGTTATCTTCGAATCCATGCGAAACAAATGATATAGCTTCAATACTTGTGATATACATGATTTAACTTCAACAGCATCCGAAACAAACGAGTTAGATTCAAATCCATGCGAAACACATGATTTAGCTTCAAATCAATGCGAAGAAGTAAGCATATCTTCGAATCCATGCGAAACAAATGGATTAGCTTCTTATACTTGTGATATACATTATTTAGCTTCAACAACATGCGAAATAAACGAGTTAGCTTCAAATCCATGCGAAACACATGATTTAGCTTCAAATCAATGCGAATTAGAAGGGTTATCTTGGAATCCATGCGAAACGTATGATATAGCTTCAAATACTTGTGGTATACATGATTTAGCTTCAACAGCATGCGAAACAAACGAGTTAGCTTCAAATCCATGCGAAACACATGATTTAGCATCAAATCAATGCGAAGTAGAAGGCTGATCTTCGAATCCATGCGAAGCAAATGGTTCAGCTTCAAATACTTGTGATATACATGATTTAGCTTCAACAGCATGCGAAACGAATGAGTTATATTCAAATCCAAGCGAAACACATGATTTATCTTCAAATCTATGCGAATTAGAAGGGTTATCTTGGAATCCATGCGAAACGTATGATATAGCTTCAAATACTTGTGATATACATGATTTAGCTTCAACAGCATGCGAAACAAACGAGTTAGCTTCAAAACCGAGCGAAACACATGATTTAGCCTCAAATCAATGCGAAGTAGAAGTCTTAGCTTCGAATAAATGCGAAACAAATGGTTTAGCTTCAAATACTTGTGATATATATGTATGATTTAGCTTCAACAGCATGCGAAACAAACGAGTTAGCTTCAAATCCATGCGAAACACATGATTTAGCTTCAAATCAATGCGAAGTAGGAGGCTTATCTTCGATCCCATGCAATACAAATGGTTTAGCTTCAAATACTTGTGATATACATGATTTAGCTTCAACAGCATGCGAAACAAACGAGTTAGCTTCAAATCCATGCGAAACACATGATTAAGCATCAAATCAATGCGAAGTAGAAGGCTGATCTTCGAATCCATGCGTAACAAATGGTTTAGCTTCAAATACTTGTAATATACATGATTTAGCTTCAACAGCATGCGAAACAAACGAGTTAGCTTCAAATCCATGCGAAACACATGATTTAGCTTCAAATCCATTGCGAAACACATGATTTAGCTTCAAATCAATGCGAATTAGAAGGGTTATCTTGGAATCCTTGCGAAACAAATGATATAGCTTCAAATACTTGTGATATACATGATTTAGCTTCAACAGCATCCGAAACAAACGAGTTAGATTCAAATCCATGCGAAACACATGATTTAGCTTCAAATCAATGCGAAGTAGAAGGCTTATCTTCGAATCCATGCGAAACAAACGGATTAGCTTCTTATACTTGTGATATACATGATTTAGCTTCATCAGCATGCGAAATAAACGAGTTAGATTCAAATCCATGCGAAACACATGATTTAGCTTCAAATCAATGCGAAGTAGAAGGGCTATCTTCGTATCGATGCGAAACAAATGGTTTAGCTGCAAATACTTGTGATATACGTGATTTAGCTTCAACTGTATGCGAAACAAACGAGTTAACTTCGAATCCATGCGAAACGAATAGTTTAGCTTCAAATACTTGTGATATACATGATTCAGCTTCAACTGCATGCGAAACAAACGAGTTACCTTTAAATCCATGCGAAAGACATGATTTAGATTAAAATCAATGCGAAGTAGAAGGCTTATCTTCGAATCCATGCGAAACAAATGGTTTAGCTTCAAATACTTGTGATATACATGATTTAGCTACAACTGCATGCGATACAAACGAGTTAGCTTCAAATCCATGCGAAACACATGATTTATCATCAAATAAATGCGAAGTAGAAGGCTGATCTTCGAATCCATGCGTAACAAATGGTTTAGATTGAAATACTTGTGATATATGATTTAGCTTCAACAGCATGCGAAACAAACGAGTTAACTTCAAATCCATGCGAAACACATGATTTAGCTTCAAATCAATGCGAAGTAGGAGGCTTATCTTCGATCCCATGCGATACAAATGGTTTAGCTTCAAATACTTGTGATATAAATGATTTAGCTTCAACAGCATGCGAAACAAATGAGTTATATTCAAATCCAAGCGAAACACATGATTTATCTTCAAATCTATGCGAATTAGAAGGGTTATCTTGGAATCCATGCGAAACGTATGATATAGCTTCAAATACTTGTGATATACATGATTTAGCTTCAACAGCATGCGAAACAAACGAGTTAGCTTAAAAACCGAGCGAAACACATGATTTAGCCTCAAATCAATGCGAAGTAGAAGGCTTATCTTCGATCCCATGCGTAACAAATGGTTTAGCTTCAAATACTTGTGATATACATGATTTAGCTTCAACAGCATGCGAAACAAACGAGTTAGCTTCAAATCCATGCGAAACACATGATTTAGCATCAAATCAATGCGATGTAGAAGGCTTATCTTCGAATCCATGCGAAACAATAGGTTTAGCTTCAAATACTTGTGATATACATGATTTAGCTTCAACAGCATGCGAAACAAACGAGTTAGCTTCAAATCCATGCGAAACACATGACTTAGCATCAAATCAATGCGAAGTAGGAGGATGATCATCGAATCCATGCGAAGCAAGTGGTTTAGCTTCAAATACTTGTGATATACATGATTTAGCTTCAACAGCATGCGAAACAAATGAGTTATCTTCAAATCCAAGCGAAACACATGATTTATCTTCAAGTCAATGCGATGTAGAAAGCTTGGCTTCAAAACCATGGAATCAAATGGTTTAGCTTCAAATACTTGTGATATGCATGATTTAGCTTCAACTACTAGCGAAAAAAACGAGTTAGCTTCAAATCCAAGCGAAACACATGATTTAGCTTCAAATCAATGCGAATTAGAAGGGTTATCTTCGAATCCATGCGAAACAAATGATATAGCTTCAAATACTTGTGATATACATGATTTAACTTCAACAGCATCCGAAACAAACGAGTTAGATTCAAATCTATGCGAAACACATGATTTAGCTACAAATCAATGCGAAGAAGTAGGCATATCTTCGAATCCATGCGAAACAAATGGATTAGCTTCTTATACTTGTGATATACATGATTTAGCTTCAACAGCAGGCGAAATAAACGAGTTAGCTTCAAATCCATGCGAAACACATGATTTAGCTTCAAATCAATGCGAATTACAAGGGTTATCTTGGAATCCATGCGAAACGTATGATATAGTTTCAAATACTTGTGGTATACATGATTTAGCTTCAACAGCATGCGAAACAAACGAGTTAGCTTCAAATCCATGCGCAACACATGATTTAGCATCAAATCAATGCGAAGTAGAAGGCTGATCTTCGAATCCATGCGAAGCAAATGGTTTAGCTTCAAATACTTGTGATATACATGATTTAGCTTCAACTGTATGCGAAACAAACGAGTTAACTTCGAATCCATGCGAAACGAATAGTTTAGCTTCAAATACTTGTGATATACATGATTCAGCTTCAACAGCATGCGAAACAAACGAGTTAGCTTCAAATCCATGCGAAAAACATGATTTAGATTAAAATCAATGCGAAGTAGGAGGCTTATCTTCGATCCCATCCGATACAAATGGTTTAGCTTCAAATACTTGTGATATACATGATTTAGCTTCAACAGCATTCGAAACAAACGAGTTAGCTTCAAATCCATGCGAAACACATGATTTAGCATCAAATCAATGCGAAGTAGAAGGCTTAGCTTCGAATAAATGCGAAACAAATGGTTTAGCTTCAAATACTTGTGATATACATGATTTAGCTTCAACAGCATGCGAAACAAACGAGTTAGCTTCAAATCCATGCGAAACACATGATTTAGCATCAAATCAATGCGATGTAGAAGGCTTATCTTCGAATCCATGCGAAACAAATGGTTTAGCTTCAAATACTTGTGATATACATGATTTAGCTTCAACAGCATGCGAAACAAACGAGTTAGCTTCAAATCCATGCGAAACACATGATTTAGCTTCAAATCAATGCGAAGTAGGAGGCTTATCTTCGATCCCATGCAATACAAATGGTTTAGCTTCAAATACTTGTGATATACATGATTTAGCTTCAACAGCATGCGAAACAAACGAGTTAGCTTCAAATCCATGCGAAACACATGATTTAGCATCAAATCAATGCGAAGTACAAGGCTGATCTTCGAATCCATGCGTAACAAATGGTTTAGCTTCAAATACTTGTGATATACATGATTTAGCTTCAACAGCATGCGAAACAAACGAGTTAGCTTCAAATCCATGCGAAACACATGATTTAGCATCAAATCAATGCGATGTAGAAGGCTTATCTTCGAATCCATGCGAAACAAATGGTTTAGCTTCAAATACTTGTGATATACATGATTTAGCTTCAACAGCATGCGAAACAAACGAGTTAGCTTCAAATCCATGCGAAACACATGACTTAGCATCAAATCAATGCGAAGTAGGAGGATGATCATCGAATCCATGCGAAGCAAGTGGTTTAGCTTCAAATACTTGTGATATACATGATTTAGCTTCAACAGCATGCGAAACAAATGAGTTATCTTCAAATCCAAGCGAAACACATGATTTATCTTCAAGTCAATGCGATGTAGAAAGCTTGGCTTCAAACCATGGGAATCAAATGGTTTAGCTTCAAATACTTGTGATATGCATGATTTAGCTTCAACTACTAGCGAAAAAAACGAGTTAGCTTCAAATCCAAGCGAAACACATGATTTAGCTTCAAATCAATGCGAATTAGAAGGGTTATCTTCGATTCCATGCGAAACAAATGATATTAGCTTCAAATACTTGTGATATACATGATTTAACTTCAACAGCATCCGAAACAAACGAGTTAGATTCAAATCTATGCGAAACACATGATTTAGCTACAAATCAATGCGAAGAAGTAGGCATATCTTCGAATCCATGCGAAACAATTGGATTAGCTTCTTATACTTGTGATATACATGATTTAGCTTCAACAGCAGGCGAAATAAACGAGTTAGCTTCAAATTAATGCGAAACACATGATTTAGCTTCAAATCAATGCGAATTACAAGGGTTATCTTGGAATCCATGCGAAACGTATGATATAGCTTCAAATACTTGTGATATACATGATTTAGCTTCAACAGCATGCGAAATAAACGAGTTAGCTTCAAATCCATGCGAAACACATGATTTAGCTTTAAATCAATGCGAATTAGAAGGGGGTTATCTTGGAATCCATGCGAAACGTATGATATAGCTTCAAATACTTGTGGTATTCATGATTTAGCTTCAACAGCATGCGAAACAAACGAGTTAGCTTCAAAACCAAGCGAAACACATGATTTAGCCTCAAATCAATGCGAAGTAGAAGGCTTAGCTTCGAATAAATGCGAAACAAATGGTTTAGCTTCAAATACTTGTGATATATATATGATTTAGCTTCAACAGCATGCGATATTAACGAGTTAGCTTCAAATCCAAGCGAAACACATGATTTAGCTTCAAATCAATGCGAAGTAGGAGGCTTATCTTCGATCCCATCCGATACAAATGGTTTAGCTTCAAATACTTGTGATATACATGATTTAGCTTCAACAGCATTCGAAACAAACGAGTTAGCTTCAAAACCGAGCGAAACACATGATTTAGCCTCAAATCAATGCGAAGTAGAAGGCTTAGCTTCGAATAAATGCGAAACAAATGGTTTAGCTTAAAATACTTGTGATATATATGATTTAGCTTCAACAGCATGCGAAACAAACGAGTTAGCTTCAAATCCATGCGAAACACATGATTTAGCTTCAAATCAATGCGAAGTAGGAGGCTTATCTTCGATCCCATGCAATACAAATGGTTTAGCTTCAAATACTTGTGATATACATGATTTAGCTTCAACAGCATGCGAAACAAACGAGTTAGCTTCAAATCCATGCGAAACACATGATTTAGCATCAAATCAATGCGAAGTACAAGGCTGATCTTCGAATCCATGCGTAACAAATGGTTTAGCTTCAAATACTTGTGATATACATGATTTAGCTTCAACAGCATGCGAAACAAACGAGTTAGCTTCAAATCATGCGAAACACATGATTTAGCATCAAATCAATGCGATGTAGAAGGCTTATCTTCGAATCCATGCGAAACAAATGGTTTAGCTTCAAATACTTGTGATATACATCATTTAGCTTCAACAGCATGCGAAACAAACGAGTTAGCTTCAAATCCATGCGAAACACATGACTTAGCATCAAATCAATGCGAAGTAGGAGGATGATCATCGAATCCATGCGAAGCAAGTGGTTTAGCTTCAAATACTTGTGATATACATGATTTAGCTTCAACAGCATGCGAAACAAATGAGTTATCTTCAAATCCAAGCGAAACACATGATTTATCTTCAAGTCAATGCGATGTAGAAAGCTTGGCTTCAAAACCATGGGAATCAAATGGTTTAGCTTCAAATACTTGTGATATGCATGATTTAGCTTCAACTACTAGCGAAAAAACGAGTTAGCTTCAAATCCAAGCGAAACACATGATTTAGCTTCAAATCAATGCGAATTAGAAGGGTTATCTTCGATTCCATGCGAAACAAATGATATAGCTTCAAATACTTGTGATATACATGATTTAACTTCAACAGCATCCGAAACAAACGAGTTAGATTCAAATCTATGCGAAACACATGATTTAGCTACAAATCAATGCGAAGAAGTAGGCATATCTTCGAATCCATGCGAAACAATTGGATTAGCTTCTTATACTTGTGATATACATGATTTAGGTTCAACAGCAGGCGAAATAAACGAGTTAGCTTCAAATTAATGCGAAACACATGATTTAGCTTCAAATCAATGCGAATTACAAGGGTTATCTTGGAATCCATGCGAAACGTATGATATAGCTTCAAATACTTGTGATATACATGATTTAGCTTCAACAGCATGCGAAACAAACGAGTTAGCTTCAAAACCGAGCGAAACACATGATTTAGCCTCAAATCAATGCGAAGTAGAAGGCTTTGCTTCGAATAAATGCGAAACAAATGGTTTAGCTTCAAATACTTGTGATATATATGATTTAGGTTCAACAGCATGCGAAACAAACGAGTTAGCTTCAAATCCATGCGAAACACATGATTTAGCTTCAAATCAATGCGAAGTAGGAGGCTTATCTTCGATCCCATGCGATACAAATGGTTTAGCTTCAAATACTTGTGATATACATGATTTAGCTTCAACAGCATGCGAAATAAACGAGTTAGCTTCAAATCCAAGCGAAACACATGATTTATCTTCAGTCAATGCGAAGTAGAAGGCTGATCTTCGAATCCATGCGTAACAAATGGTTTAGCTTCAAATACTTGTGATATACATGATTTAGCTTCAACAGCATGCGAAACAAACGAGTTAGCTTCAAATCCATGCGAAACACATGATTTAGCTTCAAATCAATGCGAAGTAGAAGGCTTATCTTTGAATCCATGCGAAACAAACGGATTAGCTTCATATACTTGTGATATACATGATTTAGCTTCAACAGAATGCGAAATATACGAGTTAGATTCAAATCCATGCGAAACACATGATTTAGCTTCAAATCAATGCGAAGTAGAAGGCTGATCTTCGAATCCATGCGTAACAAATGGTTTAGCTGCAAATACTTGTGATTACATGATTTAGCTTCAACAGCATGCGAAATAAACGAGTTAGCTTCAAATCCAAGCGAAACACATGATTTATCTTCAAGTCAATGCGATGTAGAAAGCTTGGCTTCAAAACCATGGGAATCAAATGGTTTAAGCTTCAAATACTTGTGATATGCATGATTTAGCTTCAACTACTAGCGAAAAAAACGAGTTAGCATCAAATCCATGCGAAACACATGATTTAGCTTCAAATCAATGCGAAGAAGTAGGCATATCTTCGAATCCATGCGAAACAAATGGATTAGCTTCTTATACTTGTGATATACATGATTTAGCTTCAACAGCAGGCGAAATAAACGAGTTAGCTTCAAATCCATGCGAAACACATGATTTAGCTTCAAATCAATGCGAATTAGAAGGGTTATCTTGGAATCCATGCGAAACGTATGATATAGCTTCAAATACTTGTGATATACATGATTTAGCTTCAACAGCATGCGAAACAAACGAGTTAGCTTCAAAACCGAGCGAAACACATGATTTAGCCTCAAATCAATGCGAAGTAGAAGGCTTAGCATCGAATAAATGCGAAACAAATGGTTTAGCTTCAAATACTTGTGATATATATGATTTAGCTTCAACATCATGCGAAACAAACGAGTTAGCTTCAAATCCATGCGAAACACATGATTTAGCTTCAAATCAATGCGAAGTAGGAGGCTTATCTTCGATCCCATGCGATACAAATGGTTTAGCTTCAAATACTTGTGATATACATGATTTAGCTTCAACAGCATGCGAAACAAACGAGTTAGCTTCAAATCCATGCGAAACACATGATTTAGCATCAAATCAATGCGAATTACAAGGGTTATCTTGGAATCCATGCGAAACGTATGATATAGCTTCAAATACTTGTGGTATACATGATTTAGCTTCAACAGCATGCGAAACAAACGAGTTAGCTTCAAGTCCATGCGAAACACATGATTTAGCATCAAATCAATGCGAAGTAGAAGGCTGATCTTCGAATCCATGCGAAGCAAATGGTTTAGCTTCAAATACTTGTGATATACATGATTTAGCTTCAACAGCATGCGAAACAAATGAGTTATATTCAAATCCAAGCGAAACACATGATTTATCTTCAAATCTATGCGAATTAGAAGGGTTATCTTGGAATCCATGCGAAACGTATGATATAGCTTCAAATACTTGTGATATACATGATTTAGCTTCAACAGCATGCGAAACAAACGAGTTAGCTTCAAACCGAGCGAAACACATGATTTAGCCTCAAATCAATGCGAAGTAGAAGGCTTTGCTTCGAATAAATGCGAAACAAATGGTTTAGCTTCAAATACTTGTGATATATATGATTTAGCTTCAACAGCATGCGAAACAAACGAGTTAGCTTCAAATCCATGCGAAACACATGATTTAGCTTCAAATCAATGCGAAGTAGGAGGCTTATCTTCGATCCCATGCGATACAAATGGTTTAGCTTCAAATACTTGTGATATACATGATTTAGCTTCAACAGCATGCGAAACAAATGAGTTATATTCAAATCCAAGCGAAACACATGATTTATCTTCAAATCTATGCGAATTAGAAGGGTTATCTTGGAATCCATGCGAAACGTATGATATAGGTTCAAATACTTGTGATATACATGATTTAGCTTCAACAGCATGCGAAACAAACGAGTTAGCTTCAAAACCGAGCGAAACACATGATTTAGCCTCAAATCAATGCGAAGTAGAAGGCTTAGCATCGAATAAATGCGAAACAAATGGTTTAGCTTCAAATACTTGTGATATATATGATTTAGCTTCAACAGCATGCGAAACAAACGAGTTAGCTTCAAATCCATGCGAAACACATGATTTAGCTTCAAATCAATGCGAAGTAGGAGGCTTATCTTCGATCCCATGCGATACAAATGGTTTAGCATCAAATACTTGTGATATACATGATTTAGCTTCAACAGCATGCGAAACAAACGAGTTAGCTTCAAATCCATGCGAAACACATGATTTAGCATCAAATCAATGCGAAGTAGAAGGCTGATCTTCGAATCCATGCGTAACAAATGGTTTAGCTTCAAATACTTGTGATATACATGATTTAGCTTCAACAGCATGCGAAACAAACGAGTTAGCTTCAAATCCATGCGAAACACATGATTTAGCTTCAAATCAATGCGAATTAGAAGGGTTATCTTGGAATCCATGCGTAACAAATGGTTTAGCTTCAAATACTTGTGATATACATGATTTAGCTTCAACAGCATGCGAAACAAACGAGTTAGCTTCAAAACCGAGCGAAACACATGATTTAGCCTCAAATCAATGCGAAGTAGTAGGCTTTGCTTCGAATAAATGCGAAACAAATGGTTTAGCTTCAAATACTTGTGATATATATGATTTAGCTTCAACAGCATGCGAAACAAACGAGTTAGCTTCAAATCCATGCGAAACACATGATTTAGCATCAAATCAATGCGAAGTAGAAGGCTGATCTTCGTATCCATGGGAATCAAATGTTTTAGCTTCAAATACTTGTGATATACATGATTTAGCTTCAACAGCATGCGAAACAAACGAGTTAGCTTTAAATCCATGCGAAACACATGATTTAGCTTCAAATCAATGCGAATTAGAAGGGTTATCTTGGAATCCATGCGAAACGTATGATATAGCTTCAAATACTTGTGATATACATGATTTAGCTTCAACAGCATGCGAAACAAACGAGTTAGCTTCAAAACCGAGCGAAACACATGATTTAGCCTCAAATCAATGCGAAGTAGAAGGCTTTGCTTCGAATAAATGCGAAACAAATGGTTTAGCTTCAAATACTTGTGATATACATGATTTAGCTTCAACAGGATGCGAAACAAACGAGTTAGCTTCAAATCCATGCGAAACACATGATTTAGCATCAAATCAATGCGAAGTAGAAGGCTGATATTCGAATCCATGCGTAACAAATGGTTTAGCTTCAAATACTTGTTATATACATGATTTAGCTTCAACAGCATGCGAAACAAACGAGTTAGCTTCAAATCCATGCGAAACACATGATTTAGCTTCAAATCAAAGCGAATTAGAAGGGTTATCTTGGAATCCATGCGAAACGTATGATATAGCTTCAAATACTTGTGATATACATGATTTAGCTTCAACAGCATGCGAAACAAACGAGTTAGCTTCAAATTCATGCGAAACACATGATTTAGCATCAAATCAATGCGAAGTAGGAGGCTGATCATCGAATCCATGCGGAGCAAGTGGTTTAGCTTCAAATACTTGTGATATACATGATTTAGCTTCAACAGCATGCGAAACAAATGAGTTATCTTCAAATCCAAGCGAAACACATGATTTAGCTACAAATCAATGCGAATTAGAAGGGTTATCTTCGAATCCATGCGAAACAAATGATATAGCTTCAAATACTTGTGATATACATGATTTAACTTCAACAGCATCCGAAACAAACGAGTTAGAATCAAATCCATGCGAAACACATGATTTAGCTTCAAATCAATCCGAAGAAGTAGGCATATCTTCGAATCCATGCGAAACAAATGGATTAGCTTCTTATACTTGTGATATACATGATTTAGCTTCAACAGCATGCGAAACAAACGAGTTAGCTTCAAATCCATCCGAAACACATGATTTAGCTTCAAATCAATGCGAAGTAGGAGGCTTATATTCGATCCCATGCGATACAAATGTTTTAGCTTCAAATACTTGTGATATACATGATTTAGCTTCAACAGCATGCGAAACAAACGAGTTAGCTTCAAATCCATGCGAAACACATGATTTAGCTTCAAATCAATGCGAAGTAGAAGGCTTATCTTTGAATCCATGCGAAACAAACGGATTAGCTTCTTATACTTGTGATATACATGATTTAGCTTCAACAGAATGCGAAATAAACGAGTTAGATTCAAATCCATGCGAAACACATGATTTAGCTTCAATTCAATGCGAAGTAGAAGGCTGATCTTCGAATCCATGCGTAACAAATGGTTTAGCTGCAAATACTTGTGATTACATGATTTAGCTTCAACAGCATGCGAAATAAACGAGTTAGCTTCAAATCCAAGCGAAACACATGATTTATCTTCAAGTCAATGCGATGTAGAAAGCTTTGCTTCAAAACCATGGGAATCAAATGGTTTAGCTTCAAATACTTGTGATATGCATGATTTAGCTTCAACTACTAGCGAAAAAAACGAGTTAGCTTCAAATCCATGCGAAACACATGATTTAGCTTCAAATCAATGCGAAGAAGTAGGCATATCTTCGAATCCATGCGAAACAAATGGATTAGCTTCTTATACTTGTGATATACATGATTTAGCTTCAACAGCAGGCGAAATAAACGAGTTAGCTTCAAATCCATGCGAAACACATGATTTAGCTTCAAATCAATGCGAATTAGAAGGGTTATCTTGGAATCCATGCGAAACGTATGATATAGCTTCAAATACTTGTGGTATACATGATTTAGCTACAACAGCATGCGAAACAAACGAGTTAGCTTCAAATCCATGCGAAACACATGATTTAGCATCAAATCAATGCGAAGTAGGAGGCTTATATTCGATCCCATGCGATACAAATGGTTTAGCTTCAAATACTTGTGATATACATGATTTAGCTTCAACAGCATGCGAAACAAATGAGTTATATTCAAATCCAAGCGAAACACATGATTTATCTTCAAATCTATGCGAATTAGAAGGGTTATCTTGGAATCCATGCGAAACGTATGATATAGCTTCAAATACTTGTGATATACATGATTTAGCTTCAACAGCATGCGAAACAAACGAGTTAGCTTCAAATCCATGCGAAACACATGATTTAGCCTCAAATCAATGCGAAGTAGAAGGCTTTGCTTCGAATAAATGCGAAACAAATGGTTTAGCTTCAAATACTTGTGATATATATGATTTAGCTTCAACAGCATGCGAAACAAACGAGTTAGCTTCAAATCCATGCGAAACACATGATTTAGCATCAAATCAATGCGAAGTAGAAGGCTGATCTTCGAATCCATAGGAATCAAATGTTTTAGCTTCAAATACTTGTGATATACATGATTTAGCTTCAACAGCATGCGAAACAAACGAGTTAGCTTTAAATCCATGCGAAACACATGATTTAGCTTCAAATCAATGCGAATTAGAAGGGTTATCTTGGAATCCATGCGAAACGTATGATATAGCTTCAAATACTTGTGATATACATGATTTAGCTTCAACAGCATGCGAAACAAACGAGTTAGCTTCAAAACCGAGCGAAACACATGATTTAGCCTCAAATCAATGCGAAGTAGAAGGCTTAGCTTCGAATAAATGCGAAACAAATGGTTTAGCTTCAAATACTTGTGATATATATGATTTAGCTTCAACAGCATGCGAAACAAACGAGTTAGCTTCAAATCCATGCGAAACACATGATTTAGCTTCAAATCAATGCGAAGTAGGAGGCTTATATTCGATCCCATGCGATACAAATGGTTTAGCTTCAAATACTTGTGATATATATGATTTAGCTTCAACAGCATGCGAAACAAACGAGTTAGCTTCAAATCCATGCGAAGCACATGATTTAGCTTCAAATCAATGCGAAGTAGGAGGCTTATCTTCGATCCCATGCGATACAAATGGTTTAGCTTCAAAAACTTGTGATATACATGATTTAGCTTCAACAGCATGCGAAACAAACGAGTTAGCTTCAAATCCATGCGAAACACATGATTTAGCATCAAATCAATGCGAAGTAGAAGGCTGATCTTCGAATCCATGCGTAACAAATGGTTTAGCTTCAAATACTTGTGATATACATGATTTAGCTTCAACAGCATGCGAAACAAACGAGTTAGCTTCAAATCCATGCGAAACACATGATTTAGCTTCAAATCAATGCGAATTAGAAGGGTTATCTTGGAATCCATGCGAAACGTATGATATAGCTTCAAATACTTGTGATATACATGATTTAGCTTCAACAGCATGCGAAACAAAGAGTTAGCTTCAAAACCGAGTGAAACACATGATTTAGCCTCAAATCAATGCGAAGTAGAAGGCTTTGCTTCGAATAAATGCGAAACAAATGGTTTAGCTTCAAATACTTGTGATATATATGATTTAGCTTCAACAGCATGCGAAACAAACGAGTTAGCTTCAAATCCATGCGAAACACATGATTTAGCATCAAATCAATGCGAAGTAGGAGGCTGATCTTCGAATCCATGGGAATCAAATGTTTTAGCTTCAAATACTTGTGATATACATGATTTAGCTTCAACAGCATGCGAAACAAACGAGTTAGCTTTAAATCCATGCGAAACACATGATTTAGCTTCAAATCAATGCGAATTAGAAGGGTTATCTTGGAATCCATGCGAAACGTATGATATAGCTTCAAATACTTGTGATATACATGATTTAGCTTCAACAGAATGCGAAACAAACGAGTTAGCTTCAAAACCGAGCGAAACACATGATTTAGCCTCAAATCAATGCGAAGTAGAAGGCTTAGCTTCGAATAAATGCGAAACAAATGGTTTAGCTTCAAATACTTGTGATATATATGATTTAGCTTCAACAGCATGCGAAACAAACGAGTTAGCTTCAAATCCATGCGAAACACATGATTTAGCTTCAAATCAATGCGAAGTAGGAGGCTTATATTCGATCCCATGCGATACAAATGGTTTAGCTTCAAATACTTGTGATATACATGATTTAGCTTCAACAGCATGCGAAACAAACGAGTTAGCTTCAAATCCATGCGAAACACATGATTTAGCTTCAAATCAATGCGAATTACAAGGGTTATCTTGGAATCCATGCGAAACGTATGATATAGCTTCAAATACTTGTGGTATACATGATTTAGCTTCAACAGCATGCGAAACAAACGAGTTAGCTTCAAGTCCATGCGAAACACATGATTTAGCATCAAATCAATGCGAAGTAGAAGGCTGATCTTCGAATCCATGCGAAGCAAATGGTTTAGTTTCAAATACTTGTGATATACATGATTTAGCTTCAACAGCATGCGAAACAAATGAGTTATATTCAAATCCAAGCGAAACACATGATTTATCTTCAAATCTATGCGAATTAGAAGGGTTATCTTGGAATCCATGCGAAACGTATGATATAGCTTCAAATACTTGTGATATACATGATTTAGCTTCAACAGCATGCGAAACAAACGAGTTAGCTTCAAAACCGAGCGAAACACATGATTTAGCCTCAAATCAATGCGAAGTAGAAGGCTTTGCTTCGAATAAATGCGAAACAAATGGTTTAGCTTCAAATACTTGTGATATATATGATTTAGCTTCAACAGCATGCGAAACAAACGAGTTAGCTTCAAATCCATGCGAAACACATGATTTAGCTTCAAATCAATGCGAAGTAGGAGGCTTATCTTCGATCCCATGCGATACAAATGGTTTAGCTTCAAATACTTGTGATATACATGATTTAGCTTCAACAGCATGCGAAACAAATGAGTTATATTCAAATCCAAGCGAAACACATGATTTATCTTCAAATCTATGCGAATTAGAAGGGTTATCTTGGAATCCATGCGAAACGTATGATATAGGTTCAAATACTTGTGATATACATGATTTAGCTTCAACAGCATGCGAAACAAACGAGTTAGCTTCAAAACCGAGCGAAACACATGATTTAGCCTCAAATCAATGCGAAGTAGAAGGCTTAGCATCGAATAAATGCGAAACAAATGGTTTAGCTTCAAATACTTGTGATATATATGATTTAGCTTCAACAGCATGCGAAACAAACGAGTTAGCTTCAAATCCATGCGAAACACATGATTTAGCTTCAAATCAATGCGAAGTAGGAGGCTTATCTTCGATCCCATGCGATACAAATGGTTTAGCTTCAAATAATTGTGATATACATGATTTAGCTTCAACAGCATGCGAAACAAACGAGTTAGCTTCAAATCCATGCGAAACACATGATTTAGCATCAAATCAATGCGAAGTAGAAGGCTGATCTTCGAATCCATGCGTAACAAATGGTTTAGCTTCAAATACTTGTGATATACATGATTTAGCTTCAACAGCATGCGAAACAAACGAGTTAGCTTCAAATCCATGCGAAACACATGATTTAGCTTCAAATCAATGCGAATTAGAAGGGTTATCTTGGAATCCATGCGAAACGTATGATATAGCTTCAAATACTTGTGATATACATGATTTAGCTTCAACAGCATGCGAAACAAACGAGTTAGCTTCAAAACCGAGCGAAACACATGATTTAGCCTCAAATCAATGCGAAGTAGAAGGCTTTGCTTCGAATAAATGCGAAACAAATGGTTTAGCTTCAAATACTTGTGATATATATGATTTAGCTTCAACAGCATGCGAAACAAACGAGTTAGCTTCAAATCCATGCGAAACACATGATTTAGCATCAAATCAATGCGAAGTAGAAGGCTGATCTTCGAATCCATGGGAATCAAAAGTTTTAGATTCAAATACTTGTGATATACATGATTTAGCTTCAACAGCATGCGAAACAAACGAGTTAGCTTTAAATCCATGCGAAACACATGATTTAGCTTCAAATCAATGCGAATTAGAAGGGTTATCTTGGAATCCATGCGAAACGTATGATATAGCTTCAAATACTTGTGATATACATGATTTAGCTTCAACAGCATGCGAAACAAACGAGTTAGCTTCAAAACCGAGCGAAACACATGATTTAGCCTCAAATCAATGCGAAGTAGAAGGCTTAGCTTCGAATAAATGCGAAACAAATGGTTTAGCTTCAAATACTTGTGATATATATGATTTAGCTTCAACAGCATGCGAAACAAACGAGTTAGCTTCAAATCCATGCGAAACACATGATTTAGCTTCAAATCAATGCGAAGTAGGAGGCTTATATTCGATCCCATGCGATACAAATGGTTTAGCTTCAAATACTTGTGATATACATGATTTAGCTTCAACAGCATGCGAAACAAACGAGTTAGCTTCAAATCCATGCGAAACACATGATTTAGCTTCAAATCAATGCGAAGTAGAAGGCTTATCTTTGAATCCATACGAAACAAACGGATTAGCTTCTTATACTTGTGATATACATGATTTAGCTTCAACAGAATGCGAAATAAACGAGTTAGATTCAAATCCATGCGAAACACATGATTTAGCTTCAAATCAATGCGAAGTAGAAGGCTGATCTTCGAATCCATGCGTAACAAATGGTTGAGCTGCAAATACTTGTGATTACATGATTTAGCTTCAACAGCATGCGAAATAAACGAGTTAGCTTCAAATCCAAGCGAAACACATGATTTATCTTCAAGTCAATGCGATGTAGAAAGCTTTGCTTCAAAACCATGGGAATCAAATGGTTTAGCTTCAAATACTTGTGATATGCATGATTTAGCTTCAACTACTAGCGAAAAAAACGAGTTAGCTTCAAATCCATGCGAAGCACATGATTTAGCTTCAAATCAATGCGAAGAAGTAGGCATATCTTCGAATCCATGCGAAACAAATGGATTAGCTTCTTATACTTGTGATATACATGATTTAGCTTCAACAGCAGGCGAAATAAACGAGTTAGCTTCAAATCCATGCGAATTAGAAGGGTTATCTTGGAATCCATGCGAAACGTATGATATAGCTTCAAATACTTGTGATATACATGATTTAGCTTCAACAGCATGCGAAACAAACGAGTTAGCTTCAAAACCGAGCGAAACACATGATTTAGCCTCAAATCAATGCGAAGTAGAAGGCTGATCTTCGAATCCATGCGAAGCAAATGGTTTAGCTTCAAATACTTGTGATATACATGATTTAGCTTCAACAGCATGCGAAACAAACGAGTTAGCTTTAAATCCATGCGAAACACATGATTTAGCTTCAAATCAATGCGAAGTAGGAGGCTTATCTTCGATCCCATGTGATACAAATGGTTTAGCTTCAAATACTTGTGACATACATGATTTAGCTTCAACAGCATGCGAAACAAATGAGTTATCTTCAAATCCAAGCGAAACACATGATTTATCTTCAAGTCAATGCGATGTAGATAGGTTGGCTTCAAAACCATGGGAATCAAATGGTTTAGCTTCAAATACTTGTGATATGCATGATTTAGCTTCAACTACTAGCGAAAAAAACGAGTTAGCTTCAAATCCAATCGAAACACATGATTTAGCTCCAAATCAATGCGAATTAGAAGGGTTATCTTCGAATCCTTGCGAAACAAATGATATAGCTTCAAATACTTGTGATATACATGATTTAGCTTCAACTGCATGCGAAACAAACGAGTTAGCTTAAAATCCATGCGGAACACATGATTTAGCATCAAATCAATGCGAAGTGGAAGGCTTATCTTCGAATCCATGCGAAACGAATAGTTCAGCTTCAAATACTTGTGATATACATGATTCAGCTTCAACTGCATGCGAAACAAACGAGTTAGCTTTAAATCCATGCGAAACACATGATTTAGATTAAAATCAATGCGAAGTAGAAGGCTTATCTTCGAATCCATGCGAAACAAATGGTTTAGCTTCAAATACTTGTGATATACATGATTCAGCTACAACTGCATGCGAAAAAAACGAGTTAGCTTCAAATCCAAGCGAAACACATGATTTAGCTTCAAATCAATGCGAATTGGAAGGGTTATCTTCGAATCCATGCGAAGCAAATGGTTTAGCTTCAAATACTTGTGATATACATGATTTAGCTTCAACAGCATGCGAAACAAATGAGTTATATTCAAATCCAAGCGAAACACATGATTTATATTCAAATCAATGCGAATTAGAAGGGTTATCTTGGAATGCATGCGAAACGTATGATATAGCTTCAAATACTTGTGATATACATGATTTAGCTTCAACAGCATGCGAAACAAACGAGTTAGCTTCAAATCCATGCGAAACACATGATTTAGCATCAAATCAATGCGAAGTAGAAGGCTGATCTTCGAATCCATGCGAAGCAAATGGTTTAGCTTCAAATACTTGTGATATACGTGATTTAGCTTCAACAGCATGCGAAACAAATGAGTTATATTCAAATCCAAGCGAAACACATGATTTATCTTCAAATCTATGCGAATTAGAAGGGTTATCTTGGAATCCATGCGAAACGTATGATATAGCTTCAAATACTTGTGATATACATGATTTAGCTTCAACAGCATGCGAAACAAACGAGTTAGCTTCAAAACCAAGCGAAACACATGATTTAGCCTCAAATCAATGCGAAGTAGAAGGCTTAGCTTCGAATAAATGCGAAACAAATAGTTTAGCTTCAAATACTTGTGATATATATGATTTAGCTTCAACAGCATGCGAAACAGACGAGTTAGCTTCAAATCCATGCGAAACACATGATTTAGCTTCAAATCAATGCGATACAAATGGTTTAGCTTCAAATACTTGTGATATACATGATTTAGCTTCAACAGCATGCGAAACAAACGAGTTAGCTTCAAATCCATGCGAAACACATGATTTAGCATCAAGTCAATGCGAAGTAGAAGGCTGATCTTCGAATCCATGCGTAACAAATGGTTTAGCTTCAAATACTTGTGATATACATGATTTAGCTTCAACTGCATGCGAAACAAACGAGTTAGCTTCAAATCCATGCGAAAAACATGATTTAGATTAAAATCAATGCGAAGTAGAAGGCTTATCTTCGAATCCATGCGAAGCAAATGGTTTAGCTTCAAATACTTGTGATATACATGAATTAGCTTCAACAGCATGCGAAACAAACGAGTTAGCTTCAAAACCGAGCGAAACACATGATTTAGCCTCAAATCAATGCGAAGTAGAAGGCTTAGCTTCGAATAAATGCGAAACAAATGGTTTAGCTTCAAATACTTGTGATATATATGATTTAGCTTCAACAACATGCGAAACAAATGAGTTATATTCAAATCCAAGCGAAACACATGATTTAGCATCAAATCAATGCGAAGTAGAAGGCTGATCTTCGAATCCATGCGAAGCAAATGGTTTAGCTTCAAATACTTGTGATATACATGATTTAGCTTCAACAGCATGCGAAACAAACGAGTTAGCTTCAAAACCAAGCGAAACACATGATTTAGCCTCAAATCAATGCGAAGTAGAAGGCTTAGCTTCGAATAAATGCGAAACAAATGGTTTAGCTTCAAATACTTGTGATATATATGATTTAGCTTCAACAGCATGCGAAACAAACTAGTTAGCTTCAAATCCATGCGAAACACATGATTTAGATTAAAATCAATGCGAAGTAGAAGGCTTATCTTCGAATCCATGCGTAACAAATGGTTTAGCTGCAAATACTTGTGATATACATGATTTAGCTTCAACTGCATGCGAAACAAACGAGTTAGCTTCAAATCCATGCGAAACACATGATTTAGATTAAAATCAATGCGAATTAGAAGGGTTATCTTCGAATCCATGCGAAACATATGAAATAGCTTCAAATACTTGTGATATACATGATTTAGCTTCAACAGCATGCGAAAGAAACGAGTTAGCTTCAAATCCATGCGAAACACATGATTTAGCTTCAAATCAATGCGAAGTGGAAGGCTTATCTTCGAATCCATGCGAAACGAATAGTTTAGCTTCAAATACTTTTGATATACATGATTCAGCTTCAACTGCATGCTAAACAAACGAGTTAGCTTCAAATCCATGCGAGACACATGAATTAGCATCAAGTCAACGCGAAGTTGATGGCTTAGCTTCAAATCCATGCAAAACGAATGATTTAGCTTCACATACTTGAAAATATAAGTGATATGGCTTCAAATGCAGGCGAAACAAACGAGTTAGCTTCAAACCCATGCGAAACACATGATTTAGCATCTAATCAATGCGAAGTAGAAGGCTGATCTTCGAATCCATACGAAGCAAATGGTGTAGCTTCAAATACTTGTGATATACATGATTTAGCTTCAACAGCATACGAAATAAACGAGTTAGATTCAAATGCATGCGAAACACATGATTTAACTTGAAATCAATGCGAAGTAGAAGGGTTATCTTCGAATCCATGCGAAACAAATGGTTTAGCTGCAAATACTTGTGATACACTTGATTTAGCTTCAACAGCATGCGAAACAAACGAGTTAGACTCAAATCCATGCGAAACACATGATTTAACTTGAAATCAATGCGAAGTAGAAGGGTTATCTTCGAATCCATGCGAAACAAACGGTTTAGCTGCAAATACTTGTGATATACACGATTTAGCTTCAACAGCATGCGAAACAAACGAGTTAGATTCAAATCCATGCGAACACATGATTTAGCTTCAAATCAATGCGAAGTAGAAGGCTTATGTTCGAATCCAAGCGAAACAATTGGATTAGCTTCATATACTTGCGATATACATGATTTAGCTTCAACAGCATGCGAAATAAACGAGTTGGATTCAAATCCATGCGAAACACATGATTTATCTTCAAATCAATGCGAAGTAGATGCACTATCTTCCAATCCATGCGAAACAAATGGTTTAGCTTCAAATACTTGTGATGTACATGATTTAGCTTCAACAGAATGCGAAACAAACGAGTTAGCTTCAAATCCATGCGAAACACATGATTTAGCATCTAATAAATGCGAAGTAGAAGGCTGATCTTCGAATCCATGCGAAGCAAATGGTTTGGCTTCATATACTTGTGATACCCTTGATTTATCTTCAACAGCATGCGAATCAAACGAGTTGGATTCAAATCCTTGCGAAACACATGATTTAGCTTCAAATCAATGCAAAGTACATGGGTTATCATCGAAACCATGCGAAACAAATGGATTA
Organism: Megalopta genalis; assembly: GCF_051020955.1. NCBI lineage: Eukaryota > Metazoa > Arthropoda > Insecta > Hymenoptera > Halictidae > Megalopta > Megalopta genalis. Next base: position 41,221 of record NW_027477615.1, on the reverse strand, counting down.
GCTTCATATACTTGTGATATACATGATTTAGCTTCAACAGCATGCGAAACAAACGAGTTAGCTTCAAATCCATGCGAAACACATGATTTAGCTTCAAATCAATGCGAATTAGAAGGGTTATCTTCGAATACATGCGAAACATATGATATAGCTTCAAATACTTGTGATATACATGATTTAGCTTCAACAACATGCTAAACAAACGAGTTAGCTTCAAGTCCAAACGAAAAACATGATTTAGTATCAAGTCAACGCGAAGTTGATGGCTTTGCTTCAAATCCATGCGAAACGAATGATTTAGCTTCACATACTTGTGAATATAAGTGATATAGCTTCAAATGCAGGCGAAACAAACGAGTCAGCTTCAAACCCATGCTAAACACATGATTTAGCATCTAATCAATGCGAAGTAGAAATCTAATCTTCGAATCCATGCGAAACAAACGGTTTAGCTTCAAATACTTGTGATATGCATGATTTAGCTTCAACAGTATGCGAAACAAACGAGTTAGCTTCAAATCCATGCGAAACGCATGATTTACCATCTAATAAATGCGAAGTAGAAGGCTGATCTTCGAATCCATGCGAAGCAAATGGTTTGGCTTCAAATACTTGTGATACACTTGATTTAGCTTCAACAGAATGCGAAACAAACGAGGTAGCTTCAAGTCCATGCGAACACATGATTTAGCTTCAAATCAATGCGAGGTAGGAGGCTTATCTTCGAATCCATGCGAAACAAATGGTTTAGCTTCAAATACTTGTGATATACATGATATCGCTTCAACAGCATGCGAAACAGACGAGTTAGCTTCAAATCCATCCGAAACACATGATTTAGCTTCAAATCAATGCGAATTAGAAGGGTTATCTTCGATTCCATGCGAAACATATGATATAGCTTCAAATACTTGTGATATACATGATTTAGCTTCAACAGCATGCGAAACAAACGAGTTAGCTTCAAATCCATGCGAAACACATGATTTAGCTTCAAATCAATGCGAAGTGGAAGGCTTATCTTCGAATCCATGCGAAACGAATAGTTTAGCTTCAAATACTTTTGATATACATGATTCAGCTTCAACTGCATGCTAAACAAACGAGTTAGCTTCAAATCCATGCGAGACACATGAATTAGCATCACGTCAACGCGAAGTTGATGGCTTAGCTTCAAATCCATGCAAAACGAATGATTTAGCTTCACATACTTGAAAATATAAGTGATATGACTTCAAATGCAGGCGAAACAAACGAGTTAGCTTCAAACCCATGCGAAACACATGATTTAGCATCTAATCAATGCGAAGTAGAAGGCTGACCTTCGAATCCATGCGAAGCAAATGGTTTAGCATCAAATACTTGTGATATACATGATTCAGCTTCAACTGCATGCGAAACAAACGAGTTAGCTTCAAAACCATGCGAAACACATAAGCTAGATTAAAATCAATGCGAAGTAGAAGGCTTATCTTCGAATAAATGCGAAACAAATGATATAGCTTCAAATACATGTGATATACATGATTTAGTTCCAACAGCATGCGAAACAAACGAGTTAGATTCAAATCCATGCGAAACACATGATTTATCTGCAAATCAATGCGAAGTAGAAGGCTTATCTTCGAAACCATGCGAAACAAATGGATTAGCTTCATATACTTGTGATATACATGATTTAGCTTCAACAGCATGCGAAACAAACGAGTTAGCTTCAAATCCATGCGAAACACATGATTCAGCTTCAAATCAATGCGAAGAAGAAGGGTTATCTTCGAATCCATGCGAAACGAATAGATTAGCTTCAAATACTTGTGATATTCACGATTCAGCTTCAACTGCATGCGAAACAAACGAGTTAGCTTCAAATCCATGCGAAACACATGATTTAGATTAAAATCAATGCGAAGTAGAAGGCTTATCTTCGAAACCATGCGAAACAAATGGATTAGCTTCATATACTTGTGATATACATGATTTAGCTTCAACAGCATGCGAAACAAACGAGTTAGCTTCAAATCCATGCGAAACACATGATTTAGCTTCAAATCAATGCGAATTAGAAGGGTTATCTTCGAATACATGCGAAACATATGATATAGCTTCAAATACTTGTGATATACATGATTTAGCTTCAACAACATGCTAAACAAACGAGTTAGCTTCAAGTCCAAACGAAAAACATGATTTAGTATCAAGTCAACGCGAAGTTGATGGCTTTGCTTCAAATCCATGCGAAACGAATGATTTAGCTTCACATACTTGCGAATATAAGTGATATAGCTTCAAATGCAGGCGAAACAAACGAGTCAGCTTCAAACCCATGCTAAACACATGATTTAGCATCTAATCAATGCGAAGTAGAAATCTAATCTTCGAATCCATGCGAAACAAACGGTTTAGCTTCAAATACTTGTGATATGCATGATTTAGCTTCAACAGTATGCGAAACAAACGAGTTAGCTTCAAATCCATGCGAAACGCATGATTTACCATCTAATAAATGCGAAGTAGAAGGCTGATCTTCGAATCCATGCGAAGCAAATGGTTTGGCTTCAAATACTTGTGATACACTTGATTTAGCTTCAACAGAATGCGAAACAAACGAGGTAGCTTCAAGTCCATGCGAACACATGATTTAGCTTCAAATCAATGCGAGGTAGGAGGCTTATCTTCGAATCCATGCGAAACAAATGGTTTAGCTTCAAATACTTGTGATATACATGATTTAGCTTCAACAGCATGCGAAACAGACGAGTTAGCTTCAAATCCATCCGAAACACATGATTTAGCTTCAAATCAATTCGAATTAGAAGGGTTATCTTCGATTCCATGCGAAACATATGATATAGCTTCAAATACTTGTGATATACATGATTTAGCTTCAACAGCATGCGAAACAAACGAGTTAGCTTCAAATCCATGCGAAACACATGATTTAGCTTCAAATCAATGCGAAGTGGAAGGCTTATCTTCGAATCCATGCGAAACGAATAGTTTAGCTTCAAATACTTTTGATATACATGATTCAGCTTCAACTGCATGCTAAACAAACGAGTTAGCTTCAAATCCATGCGAGACACATGAATTAGCATCACGTCAACGCGAAGTTGATGGCTTAGCTTCAAATCCATGCAAAACGAATGATTTAGCCTCACATACTTGAAAATATAAGTGATATGACTTCAAATGCAGGCGAAACAAACGAGTTAGCTTCAAACCCATGCGAAACACATGATTTAGCATCTAATCAATGCGAAGTAGAAGGCTGACCTTCGAATCCATGCGAAGCAAATGGTTTAGCATCAAATACTTGTGGTATACATGATTTAGCTTTAACAGCATGCGAAACAAACGAGGTAGCTTCAAATCCATGCGAACACATGATTTAGCTTCAAATCAATGCGAAGTAGGAGGCTTATGTTCGAATCCATGCGAAACAAATGGTTTAGCTTCAAATACTTGTGATATACATGATTTAGCTTCAACAGCATGCGAAAGAAACGAGTTAGCTTCAAATCCATGCGAAACACATGATTTAGCTTCAAATCAATGCGAAGTGGAAGGCTTATCTTCGAATCCATGCGAAACGAATAGTTTAGCTCCAAATACTTTTGATATACATGATTCAGCTTCAACTGCATGCTAAACAAACGAGTTAGCTTCAAATCCATGCGAGACACATGAATTAGCATCAAGTCAACGCGAAGTTGATGGCTTAGCTTCAAATCCATGCAAAACGAATGATTTAGCTTCACATACTTGAAAATATAAGTGATATGGCTTCAAATGCAGGCGAAACAAACGAGTTAGCTTCAAACCCATGCGAAACACATGATTTAGCATCTAATCAATGCGAAGTAGAAGGCTGATCTTCGAATCCATACGAAGCAAATGGTGTAGCTTCAAATACTTGTGATATACATGATTTTTAGCTTCAACAGCATACGAAATAAACGAGTTAGATTCAAATCCATGCGAAACACATGATTTAACTTGAAATCAATGCGAAGTAGAAGGGTTATCTTCGAATCCATGCGAAACAAACGGTTTAGCTGCAAATACTTGTGATATACACGATTTAGCTTCAACAGCATGCGAAACAAACGAGTTAGATTCAAATCCATGCGAACACATGATTTAGCTTCAAATCAATGCGAAGTAGAAGGCTTATGTTCGAATCCAAGCGAAACAATTGGATTATCTTCATATACTTGCGATATACATGATTTAGCTTCAACAGCATGCGAAATAAACGAGTTGGATTCAAATCCATGCGAAACACATGATTTATCTTCAAATCAATGCGAAGTAGATGCACTATCTTCGAATCCATGCGAAACAAATGGTTTAGCTTCAAATACTTGTGATGTACATGATTTAGCTTCAACAGAATGCGAAACAAACGAGTTAGCTTCAAATCCATGCGAAACACGTGATTTAGCATCTAATAAATGCGAAGTAGAAGGCTGATCTTCGAATCCATGCGAAGCAAATGGTTTGGCTTCATATACTTGTGATACCCTTGATTTATCTTCAACAGCATGCGAATCAAACGAGTTGGATTCAAATCCTTGCGAAACACATGATTTAGCTTCAAATCAATGCAAAGTACATGGGTTATCATCGAATCCATGCGAAACAAATTGTTTAACTTCAAATACTTGTGATATACATGATTTAGCTTCAACAGCATGCGAAACAAATGAGTTATCTTCAAATCCATGCGGAACACATGATTTATCTTCAAGTCAATGCGATGTAGATAGGTTGGCTTCAAAACCATGGGAATCAAATGGTTTAGCTTCAAATACTTGTGATATGCATGATTTAGCTTCAACTACTAGCGAAAAAAACGAGTTAGCTTCAAATCCAATCGAAACACATGATTTAGCTCCAAATCAATGCGAATTAGAAGGGTTATCTTCGAATCCTTGCGAAACAAATGATATAGCTTCAAATACTTGTGATATACATGATTTAGCTTCAACTGCATGCGAAACAAACGAGTTAGCTTAAAATCCATGCGGAACACATGATTTAGCATCAAATCAATGCGAAGTGGAAGGCTTATCTTCGAATCCATGCGAAACGAATAGTTCAGCTTCAAATACTTGTGATATACATGATTCAGCTTCAACTGCATGCGAAACAAACGAGTTAGCTTTAAATCCATGCGAAACACATGATTTAGATTAAAATCAATGCGAAGTAGAAGGCTTATCTTCGAATCCATGCGAAACAAATGGTTTAGCTTCAAATACTTGTGATATACATGATTCAGCTACAACTGCATGCGAAAAAAACGAGTTAGCTTCAAATCCAAGCGAAACACATGATTTAGCTTCAAATCAATGCGAATTGGAAGGGTTATCTTCGAATCCATGCGAAGCAAATGGTTTAGCTTCAAATACTTGTGATATACATGATTTAGCTTCAACAGCATGCGAAACAAATGAGTTATATTCAAATCCAAGCGAAACACATGATTTATATTCAAATCAATGCGAATTAGAAGGGTTATCTTGGAATGCATGCGAAACGTATGATATAGCTTCAAATACTTGTGATATACATGATTTAGCTTCAACAGCATGCGAAACAAACGAGTTAGCTTCAAATCCATGCGAAACACATGATTTAGCATCAAATCAATGCGAAGTAGAAGGCTGATCTTCGAATCCATGCGAAGCAAATGGTTTAGCTTCAAATACTTGTGATATACGTGATTTAGCTTCAACAGCATGCGAAACAAATGAGTTATATTCAAATCCAAGCGAAACACATGATTTATCTTCAAATCTATGCGAATTAGAAGGGTTATCTTGGAATCCATGCGAAACGTATGATATAGCTTCAAATACTTGTGATATACATGATTTAGCTTCAACAGCATGCGAAACAAACGAGTTAGCTTCAAAACCAAGCGAAACACATGATTTAGCCTCAAATCAATGCGAAGTAGAAGGCTTAGCTTCGAATAAATGCGAAACAAATAGTTTAGCTTCAAATACTTGTGATATATATGATTTAGCTTCAACAGCATGCGAAACAGACGAGTTAGCTTCAAATCCATGCGAAACACATGATTTAGCTTCAAATCAATGCGATACAAATGGTTTAGCTTCAAATACTTGTGATATACATGATTTAGCTTCAACAGCATGCGAAACAAACGAGTTAGCTTCAAATCCATGCGAAACACATGATTTAGCATCAAGTCAATGCGAAGTAGAAGGCTGATCTTCGAATCCATGCGTAACAAATGGTTTAGCTTCAAATACTTGTGATATACATGATTTAGCTTCAACTGCATGCGAAACAAACGAGTTAGCTTCAAATCCATGCGAAAAACATGATTTAGATTAAAATCAATGCGAAGTAGAAGGCTTATCTTCGAATCCATGCGAAGCAAATGGTTTAGCTTCAAATACTTGTGATATACATGATTTAGCTTCAACAGCATGCGAAACAAAGGAGTTAGCTTCAAATCCATGCGAAACACATGATTTAGCATCAAATCAATGCGAAGTAGAAGGCTGATCTTCGAATCCATGCGTAACAAATGGTTTAGCTTCAAATACTTGTGATATACATGATTTAGCTTCAACTACTAGCGAAAAAAACGAGTTAGCCTCAAATCCAAGCGAAACACATGATTTAGCCTCAAATCAATGCGAATTAGAAGGGTTATCACCGAATCCATGCGAAACAAATGATATAGCTTCAAATACTTGTGATATACATGATTTAGCTTCAACAGCATCCGAAACAAACGAGTTAGATTCAAATCCATGCGAAACACATGATTTAGCTTCAAATCAATGCGAAGTAGAAGGGTTATCTTCGTATCGATGCGAAACAAATGGTTTAGCTTCAAATACTTGTGATATACATGATTTAGCTTGAACAGCATGCGAAACAAACGAGTTAGCTTCAAATCCATGCGAAACACATGATTTAGCATCAAATCAATGCGAAGTAGAAGGCTGATCTTCGAATCCATGCGTAACAAATGGTTTAGCTTGAAATACTTGTGATATACATGATTTAGCTTCAACAGCATGCGAAACAAACGAGTTAGCTTCAAATCCATGCGAAACACATGATTTAGCTTCAAATCAATGCGAATTAGAAGGATTATCTTGGCATCCATGCGAAACGTATGATATAGCTTCAAATACTTGTGATATACATGAATTAGCTTCAACAGCATGCGAAACAAACGAGTTAGCTTCAAAACCGAGCGAAACACATGATTTAGCCTCAAATCAATGCGAAGTAGAAGGCTTAGCTTCGAATAAATGCGAAACAAATGGTTTAGCTTCAAATACTTGTGATATATATGATTTAGCTTCAACAACATGCGAAACAAATGAGTTATATTCAAATCCAAGCGAAACACATGATTTAGCATCAAATCAATGCGAAGTAGAAGGCTGATCTTCGAATCCATGCGAAGCAAATGGTTTAGCTTCAAATACTTGTGATATACATGATTTAGCTTCAACAGCATGCGAAACAAACGAGTTAGCTTCAAAACCAAGCGAAACACATGATTTAGCCTCAAATCAATGCGAAGTAGAAGGCTTAGCTTCGAATAAATGCGAAACAAATGGTTTAGCTTCAAATACTTGTGATATATATGATTTAGCTTCAACAGCATGCGAAACAAACTAGTTAGCTTCAAATCCATGCGAAACACATGATTTAGATTAAAATCAATGCGAAGTAGAAGGCTTATCTTCGAATCCATGCGTAACAAATGGTTTAGCTGCAAATACTTGTGATATACATGATTTAGCTTCAACTGCATGCGAAACAAACGAGTTAGCTTCAAATCCATGCGAAACACATGATTTAGATTAAAATCAATGCGAATTAGAAGGGTTATCTTCGAATCCATGCGAAACATATGAAATAGCTTCAAATACTTGTGATATACATGATTTAGCTTCAACAGCATGCGAAAGAAACGAGTTAGCTTCAAATCCATGCGAAACACATGATTTAGCTTCAAATCAATGCGAAGTGGAAGGCTTATCTTCGAATCCATGCGAAACGAATAGTTTAGCTTCAAATACTTTTGATATACATGATTCAGCTTCAACTGCATGCTAAAGAAACGAGTTAGCTTCAAATCCATGCGAGACACATGAATTAGCATCAAGTCAACGCGAAGTTGATGGCTTAGCTTCAAATCCATGCAAAACGAATGATTTAGCTTCACATACTTGAAAATATAAGTGATATGGCTTCAAATGCAGGCGAAACAAACGAGTTAGCTTCAAACCCATGCGAAACACATGATTTAGCATCTAATCAATGCGAAGTAGAAGGCTGATCTTCGAATCCATACGAAGCAAATGGTGTAGCTTCAAATACTTGTGATATACATGATTTAGCTTCAACAGCATACGAAATAAACGAGTTAGATTCAAATGCATGCGAAACACATGATTTAACTTGAAATCAATGCGAAGTAGAAGGGTTATCTTCGAATCCATGCGAAACAAATGGTTTAGCTGCAAATACTTGTGATACACTTGATTTAGCTTCAACAGCATGCGAAACAAACGAGTTAGACTCAAATCCATGCGAAACACATGATTTAGCTTCAAATCAATGCGAAGTAGAAGGCTTATCTTCGAATCCATGCGAAACAAATGGATTAGCTCCATATACTTGTGATATACATGATTTTTAGCTTCAACAGCATACGAAATAAACGAGTTAGATTCAAATCCATGCGAAACACATGATTTAACTTGAAATCAATGCGAAGTAGAAGGGTTATCTTCGAATCCATGCGAAACAAACGGTTTAGCTGCAAATACTTGTGATATACACGATTTAGCTTCAACAGCATGCGAAACAAACGAGTTAGATTCAAATCCATGCGAACACATGATTTAGCTTCAAATCAATGCGAAGTAGAAGGCTTATGTTCGAATCCAAGCGAAACAATTGGATTAGCTTCATATACTTGCGATATACATGATTTAGCTTCAACAGCATGCGAAATAAACGAGTTGGATTCAAATCCATGCGAAACACATGATTTATCTTCAAATCAATGCGAAGTAGATGCACTATCTTCCAATCCATGCGAAACAAATGGTTTAGCTTCAAATACTTGTGATGTACATGATTTAGCTTCAACAGAATGCGAAACAAACGAGTTAGCTTCAAATCCATGCGAAACACATGATTTAGCATCTAATAAATGCGAAGTAGAAGGCTGATCTTCGAATCCATGCGAAGCAAATGGTTTGGCTTCATATACTTGTGATACCCTTGATTTATCTTCAACAGCATGCGAATCAAACGAGTTGGATTCAAATCCTTGCGAAACACATGATTTAGCTTCAAATCAATGCAAAGTACATGGGTTATCATCGAATCCATGCGAAACAAATTGTTTAACTTCAAATACTTGTGATATACATGATTTAGCTTCAACAGCAAGCGAAACAAACGAGTTCGATTCAAATCCATGCGGAACACATGATTTAGCTTGAAATCAATGCGAAGTGGAAGGCTTATCTTCGAATCCATGCGAAACGAATAGTTTAGCTTCAAATGCTTGTGATATACATGATTCAGCTTCAACTGCATGCGAAACAAAAAAAGTTACCTTCAAATCCATGTGAAACACATGATTTGGATTCAAATACTTGTGATACACTTGATTTAGCTTCAACAGCATGCGAAATAAAGGAGTTAGCTTCAAGTCCAAACGAAAAACATGATTTAGCATCAATTCAACGCGAAGTTTATGGCTTAGCTTCAAATCCATGCGTAACGAATGATTTAGCTTCAAATCAATGCGAATTAGAAGGGTTATCTTCGAATCCATGCGAAACATATGAAATAGCTTCAAATACTTGTGATATACATGATTTAGCTTCAACAGCATGCGAAAGAAACGAGTTAGCTTCAAACCCATGCGAACACATGATTTAGCTTCAAATCAATGCGATGTAGGAGGCTTATCTTCGAATCCATGCGAATCAAATGGTTTAGCTTCAAATACTTGTGATATACATGACTTAGCTTCAACAGCATGCGAAACAAACGAGTTAGCTTCAAATCCATGCGAAACACATGATTCAGCTTCAAATCAATGCGAAGAAGAAGGGTTATCTTCGAATCCATACGAAACGAATAGATTAGCTTCAAATACTTGTGATATTCACGATTCAGCTTCAACTGCATGCGAAACAAACAAGTTAGCTTCAAATCCATGCGAAACACATGATTTAGATTAAAATCAATGCGAAGTAGAAGGCTTATCTTCGAAACCATGCGAAACAAATGGATTAGCTTCATATACTTGTGATATACATGATTTAGCTTCAACAGCATGCGAAACAAACGAGTTAGCTTCAAATCCATGCGAAACACATGATTTAGCTTCAAATCAATGCGAATTAGAAGGGTTATCTTCGAATACATGCGAAACATATGATATAGCTTCAAATACTTGTGATATACATGATTTAGCTTCAACAACATGCTAAACAAACGAGTTAGCTTCAAGTCCAAACGAGAAACATGATTTAGTATCAAGTCAACGCGAAGTTGATGGCTTTGCTTCAAATCCATGCGAAACGAATGATTTAGCTTCACATACTTGTGAATATAAGTGATATAGCTTCAAATGCAGGAAAAACAAACGAGTCAGCTTCAAACCCATGCTAAACACATGATTTAGCATCTAATCAATGCGAAGTAGAAATCTAATCTTCGAATCCATGCGAAACAAACGGTTTAGCTTCAAATACTTGTGATATGCATGATTTAGCTTCAACAGTATGCGAAACAAACGAGTTAGCTTCAAATCCATGCGAAACGCATGATTTACCATCTAAGAAATGCGAAGTAGAAGGCTGATCTTCGAATCCATGCGAAGCAAATGGTTTGGCTTCAAATACTTGTGATACACTTGATTTAGCTTCAACAGCATGCGAAACAAACGAGTTAGCTTCAAATCCATGCGAAACACATGATTTAGCTTCAAATCAATGCGAAGTGGAAGGCTTATCTTCGAATCCATGCGAAACGAATAGTTTAGCTTCAAATACTTTTGATATACATGATTCAGCTTCAACTGCATGCTAAACAAACGAGTTAGCTTCAAATCCATGCGAGACACATGAATTAGCATCACGTCAACGCGAAGTTGATGGCTTAGCTTCAAATCCATGCAAAACGAATGATTTAGCTTCACATACTTGAAAATATAAGTGATATGACTTCAAATGCAGGCGAAACAAACGAGTTAGCTTCAAACCCATGCGAAACACATGATTTAGCATCTAATCAATGCGAAGTAGAAGGCTGACCTTCGAATCCATGCGAAGCAAAAGGTTTAGCATCAAATACTTGTGATATACATGATTCAGCTTCAACTGCATGCGAAACAAACGAGTTAGCTTCAAAACCATGCGAAACACATAAGCTAGATTAAAATCAATGCGAAGTAGAAGGCTTATCTTCGAATAAATGCGAAACAAATGATATAGCTTCAAATACATGTGATATACATGATTTAGTTCCAACAGCATGCGAAACAAACGAGTTAGATTCAAATCCATGCGAAACACATGATTTATCTGCAAATCAATGCGAAGTAGAAGGCTTATCTTCGAAACCATGCGAAACAAATGGATTAGCTTCATATACTTGTGATATACATGATTTAGCTTCAACAGCATGCGAAACAAACGAGTTAGCTTCAAATCCATGCGAAACACATGATTCAGCTTCAAATCAATGCGAAGAAGAAGGGTTATCTTCGAATCCATGCGAAACGAATAGATTAGCTTCAAATACTTGTGATATTCACGATTCAGCTTCAACTGCATGCGAAACAAACGAGTTAGCTTCAAATCCATGCGAAACACATGATTTAGATTAAAATCAATGCGAAGTAGAAGGCTTATCTTCGAAACCATGCGAAACAAATGGATTAGCTTCATATACTTGTGATATACATGATTTAGCTTCAACAGCATGCGAAACAAACGAGTTAGCTTCAAATCCATGCGAAACACATGATTTAGCTTCAAATCAATGCGAATTAGAAGGGTTATCTTCGAATACATGCGAAACATATGATATAGCTTCAAATACTTGTGATATACATGATTTAGCTTCAACAACATGCTAAACAAACGAGTTAGCTTCAAGTCCAAACGAAAAACATGATTTAGTATCAAGTCAACGCGAAGTTGATGGCTTTGCTTCAAATCCATGCGAAACGAATGATTTAGCTTCACATACTTGCGAATATAAGTGATATAGCTTCAAATGCAGGCGAAACAAACGAGTCAGCTTCAAACCCATGCTAAACACATGATTTAGCATCTAATCAATGCGAAGTAGAAATCTAATCTTCGAATCCATGCGAAACAAACGGTTTAGCTTCAAATACTTGTGATATGCATGATTTAGCTTCAACAGTATGCGAAACAAACGAGTTAGCTTCAAATCCATGCGAAACGCATGATTTACCATCTAATAAATGCGAAGTAGAAGGCTGATCTTCGAATCCATGCGAAGCAAATGGTTTGGCTTCAAATACTTGTGATACACTTGATTTAGCTTCAACAGAATGCGAAACAAACGAGGTAGCTTCAAGTCCATGCGAACACATGATTTAGCTTCAAATCAATGCGAGGTAGGAGGCTTATCTTCGAATCCATTCGAAACAAATGGTTTAGCTTCAAATACTTGTGATATACATGATTTAGCTTCAACAGCATGCGAAACAGACGAGTTAGCTTCAAATCCATCCGAAACACATGATTTAGCTTCAAATCAATTCGAATTAGAAGGGTTATCTTCGATTCCATGCGAAACATATGATATAGCTTCAAATACTTGTGATATACATGATTTAGCTTCAACAGCATGCGAAACAAACGAGTTAGCTTCAAATCCATGCGAAACACATGATTTAGCTTCAAATCAATGCGAAGTGGAAGGCTTATCTTCGAATCCATGCGAAACGAATAGTTTAGCTTCAAATACTTTTGATATACATGATTCAGCTTCAACTGCATGCTAAACAAACGAGTTAGCTTCAAATCCATGCGAGACACATGAATTAGCATCACGTCAACGCGAAGTTGATGGCTTAGCTTCAAATCCATGCAAAACGAATGATTTAGCTTCACATACTTGAAAATATAAGTGATATGACTTCAAATGCAGGCGAAACAAACGAGTTAGCTTCAAACCCATGCGAAACACATGATTTAGCATCTAATCAATGCGAAGTAGAAGGCTGACCTTCGAATCCATGCGAAGCAAATGGTTTAGCATCAAATACTTGTGGTATACATGATTTAGCTTTAACAGCATGCGAAACAAACGAGGTAGCTTCAAATCCATGCGAACACATGATTTAGCTTCAAATCAATGCGAAGTAGGAGGCTTATGTTCGAATCCATGCGAAACAAATGGTTTAGCTTCAAATACTTGTGATATACATGATTTAGCTTCAACAGCATGCGAAAGAAACGAGTTAGCTTCAAATCCATGCGAAACACATGATTTAGCTTCAAATCAATGCGAAGTGGAAGGCTTATCTTCGAATCCATGCGAAACGAATAGTTTAGCTTCAAATACTTTTGATATACATGATTCAGCTTCAACTGCATGCTAAACAAACGAGTTAGCTTCAAATCCATGCGAGACACATGAATTAGCATCAAGTCAACGCGAAGTTGATGGCTTAGCTTCAAATCCATGCAAAACGAATGATTTAGCTTCACATACTTGAAAATATAAGTGATATGGCTTCAAATGCAGGCGAAACAAACGAGTTAGCTTCAAACCCATGCGAAACACATGATTTAGCATCTAATCAATGCGAAGTAGAAGGCTGATCTTCGAATCCATACGAAGCAAATGGTGTAGCTTCAAATACTTGTGATATACATGATTTAGCTTCAACAGCATACGAAATAAACGAGTTAGATTCAAATGCATGCGAAACACATGATTTAACTTGAAATCAATGCGAAGTAGAAGGGTTATCTTCGAATCCATGCGAAACAAATGGTTTAGCTGCAAATACTTGTGATACACTTGATTTAGCTTCAACAGCATGCGAAACAAACGAGTTAGACTCAAATCCATGCGAAACACATGATTTAGCTTCAAATCAATGCGAAGTAGAAGGCTTATCTTCGAATCCATGCGAAACAAATGGATTAGCTCCATATACTTGTGATATACATGATTTTTAGCTTCAACAGCATACGAAATAAACGAGTTAGATTCAAATCCATGCGAAACACATGATTTAACTTGAAATCAATGCGAAGTAGAAGGGTTATCTTCGAATCCATGCGAAACAAACGGTTTAGCTGCAAATACTTGTGATATACACGATTTAGCTTCAACAGCATGCGAAACAAACGAGTTAGATTCAAATCCATGCGAACACATGATTTAGCTTCAAATCAATGCGAAGTAGAAGGCTTATGTTCGAATCCAAGCGAAACAATTGGATTAGCTTCATATACTTGCGATATACATGATTTAGCTTCAACAGCATGCGAAATAAACGAGTTGGATTCAAATCCATGCGAAACACATGATTTATCTTCAAATCAATGCGAAGTAGATGCACTATCTTCGAATCCATGCGAAACAAATGGTTTAGCTTCAAATACTTGTGATGTACATGATTTAGCTTCAACAGAATGCGAAACAAACGAGTTAGCTTCAAATCCATGCGAAACACGTGATTTAGCATCTAATAAATGCGAAGTAGAAGGCTGATCTTCGAATCCATGCGAAGCAAATGGTTTGGCTTCATATACTTGTGATACCCTTGATTTATCTTCAACAGCATGCGAATCAAACGAGTTGGATTCAAATCCTTGCGAAACACATGATTTAGCTTCAAATCAATGCAAAGTACATGGGTTATCATCGAATCCATGCGAAACAAATTGTTTAACTTCAAATACTTGTGATATACATGATTTAGCTTCAACAGCAAGCGAAACAAACGAGTTCGATTCAAATCCATGCGGAACACATGATTTAGCTTGAAATCAATGCGAAGTGGAAGGCTTATCTTCGAATCCATGCGAAACGAATAGTTTAGCTTCAAATGCTTGTGATATACATGATTCAGCTTCAACTGCATGCGAAACAAAAAAAGTTACCTTCAAATCCATGTGAAACACATGATTTGGATTCAAATACTTGTGATACACTTGATTTAGCTTCAACAGCATGCGAAATAAAGGAGTTAGCTTCAAGTCCAAACGAAAAACATGATTTAGCATCAATTCAACGCGAAGTTTATGGCTTAGCTTCAAATCCATGCGTAACGAATGATTTAGCTTCAAATCAATGCGAATTAGAAGGGTTATCTTCGAATCCATGCGAAACATATGAAATAGCTTCAAATACTTGTGATATACATGATTTAGCTTCAACAGCATGCGAAAGAAACGAGTTAGCTTCAAACCCATGCGAACACATGATTTAGCTTCAAATCAATGCGATGTAGGAGGCTTATCTTCGAATCCATGCGAATCAAATGGTTTAGCTTCAAATACTTGTGATATACATGACTTAGCTTCAACAGCATGCGAAACAAACGAGTTAGCTTCAAATCCATGCGAAACACATGATTCAGCTTCAAATCAATGCGAAGAAGAAGGGTTATCTTCGAATCCATACGAAACGAATAGATTAGCTTCAAATACTTGTGATATTCACGATTCAGCTTCAACTGCATGCGAAACAAACGAGTTAGCTTCAAATCCATGCGAAACACATGATTTAGATTAAAATCAATGCGAAGTAGAAGGCTTATCTTCGAAACCATGCGAAACAAATGGATTAGCTTCATATACTTGTGATATACATGATTTAGCTTCAACAGCATGCGAAACAAACGAGTTAGCTTCAAATCCATGCGAAACACATGATTTAGCTTCAAATCAATGCGAATTAGAAGGGTTATCTTCGAATACATGCGAAACATATGATATAGCTTCAAATACT
The DNA here is from genome assembly GCF_051020955.1 of Megalopta genalis. Classification (NCBI taxonomy): domain Eukaryota; kingdom Metazoa; phylum Arthropoda; class Insecta; order Hymenoptera; family Halictidae; genus Megalopta; species Megalopta genalis. Next base: position 25,180 of record NW_027477615.1, on the reverse strand, counting down.
TGTGATATACATGATTTAGCTTCAACAACATGCTAAACAAACGAGTTAGCTTCAAGTCCAAACGAAAAACATGATTTAGTATCAAGTCAACGCGAAGTTGATGGCTTTGCTTCAAATCCATGCGAAACGAATGATTTAGCTTCACATACTTGTGAATATAAGTGATATAGCTTCAAATGCAGGCGAAACAAACGAGTCAGCTTCAAACCCATGCTAAACACATGATTTAGCATCTAATCAATGCGAAGTAGAAATCTAATCTTCGAATCCATGCGAAACAAACGGTTTAGCTTCAAATACTTGTGATATGCATGATTTAGCTTCAACAGTATGCGAAACAAACGAGTTAGCTTCAAATCCATGCGAAACGCATGATTTACCATCTAATAAATGCGAAGTAGAAGGCTGATCTTCGAATCCATGCGAAGCAAATGGTTTGGCTTCAAATACTTGTGATACACTTGATTTAGCTTCAACAGAATGCGAAACAAACGAGGTAGCTTCAAGTCCATGCGAACACATGATTTAGCTTCAAATCAATGTGAGGTAGGAGGCTTATCTTCGAATCCATGCGAAACAAATGGTTTAGCTTCAAATACTTGTGATATACATGATATAGCTTCAACAGCATGCGAAACAGACGAGTTAGCTTCAAATCCATCCGAAACACATGATTTAGCTTCAAATCAATGCGAATTAGAAGGGTTATCTTCGATTCCATGCGAAACATATGATATAGCTTCAAATACTTGTGATATACATGATTTAGCTTCAACAGCATGCGAAACAAACGAGTTAGCTTCAAATCCATGCGAAACACATGATTTAGCTTCAAATCAATGCGAAGTGGAAGGCTTATCTTCGAATCCATGCGAAACGAATAGTTTAGCTTCAAATACTTTTGATATACATGATTCAGCTTCAACTGCATGCTAAACAAACGAGTTAGCTTCAAATCCATGCGAGACACATGAATTAGCATCACGTCAACGCGAAGTTGATGGCTTAGCTTCAAATCCATGCAAAACGAATGATTTAGCTTCACATACTTGAAAATATAAGTGATATGACTTCAAATGCAGGCGAAACAAACGAGTTAGCTTCAAACCCATGCGAAACACATGATTTAGCATCTAATCAATGCGAAGTAGAAGGCTGACCTTCGAATCCATGCGAAGCAAATGGTTTAGCATCAAATACTTGTGATATACACGATTTAGCTTCAACAGCATGCGAAACAAACGAGTTAGATTCAAATCCATGCGAAACACATGATTTAGCTTCAAATCAATGCGAAGTGGAAGGCTTATCTTCGAATCCATGCGAAACGAATAGTTTAGCTTCAAATACTTTTGATATACATGATTCAGCTTCAACTGCATGCTAAACAAACGAGTTAGCTTCAAATCCATGCGAGACACATGAATTAGCATCACGTCAACGCGAAGTTGATGGCTTAGCTTCAAATCCATGCAAAACGAATGATTTAGCTTCACATACTTGAAAATATAAGTGATATGACTTCAAATGCAGGCGAAACAAACGAGTTAGCTTCAAACCCATGCGAAACACATGATTTAGCATCTAATCAATGCGAAGTAGAAGGCTGACCTTCGAATCCATGCGAAGCAAAAGGTTTAGCATCAAATACTTGTGATATACATGATTCAGCTTCAACTGCATGCGAAACAAACGAGTTAGCTTCAAAACCATGCGAAACACATAAGCTAGATTAAAATCAATGCGAAGTAGAAGGCTTATCTTCGAATAAATGCGAAACAAATGATATAGCTTCAAATACATGTGATATACATGATTTAGTTCCAACAGCATGCGAAACAAACGAGTTAGATTCAAATCCATGCGAAACACATGATTTATCTGCAAATCAATGCGAAGTAGAAGGCTTATCTTCGAAACCATGCGAAACAAATGGATTAGCTTCATATACTTGTGATATACATGATTTAGCTTCAACAGCATGCGAAACAAACGAGTTAGCTTCAAATCCATGCGAAACACATGATTCAGCTTCAAATCAATGCGAAGAAGAAGGGTTATCTTCGAATCCATGCGAAACGAATAGATTAGCTTCAAATACTTGTGATATTCACGATTCAGCTTCAACTGCATGCGAAACAAACGAGTTAGCTTCAAATCCATGCGAAACACATGATTTAGATTAAAATCAATGCGAAGTAGAAGGCTTATCTTCGAAACCATGCGAAACAAATGGATTAGCTTCATATACTTGTGATATACATGATTTAGCTTCAACAGCATGCGAAACAAACGAGTTAGCTTCAAATCCATGCGAAACACATGATTTAGCTTCAAATCAATGCGAATTAGAAGGGTTATCTTCGAATACATGCGAAACATATGATATAGCTTCAAATACTTGTGATATACATGATTTAGCTTCAACAACATGCTAAACAAACGAGTTAGCTTCAAGTCCAAACGAAAAACATGATTTAGTATCAAGTCAACGCGAAGTTGATGGCTTTGCTTCAAATCCATGCGAAACGAATGATTTAGCTTCACATACTTGCGAATATAAGTGATATAGCTTCAAATGCAGGCGAAACAAACGAGTCAGCTTCAAACCCATGCTAAACACATGATTTAGCATCTAATCAATGCGAAGTAGAAATCTAATCTTCGAATCCATGCGAAACAAACGGTTTAGCTTCAAATACTTGTGATATGCATGATTTAGCTTCAACAGTATGCGAAACAAACGAGTTAGCTTCAAATCCATGCGAAACGCATGATTTACCATCTAATAAATGCGAAGTAGAAGGCTGATCTTCGAATCCATGCGAAGCAAATGGTTTGGCTTCAAATACTTGTGATACACTTGATTTAGCTTCAACAGAATGCGAAACAAACGAGGTAGCTTCAAGTCCATGCGAACACATGATTTAGCTTCAAATCAATGCGAGGTAGGAGGCTTATCTTCGAATCCATTCGAAACAAATGGTTTAGCTTCAAATACTTGTGATATACATGATTTAGCTTCAACAGCATGCGAAACAGACGAGTTAGCTTCAAATCCATCCGAAACACATGATTTAGCTTCAAATCAATTCGAATTAGAAGGGTTATCTTCGATTCCATGCGAAACATATGATATAGCTTCAAATACTTGTGATATACATGATTTAGCTTCAACAGCATGCGAAACAAACGAGTTAGCTTCAAATCCATGCGAAACACATGATTTAGCTTCAAATCAATGCGAAGTGGAAGGCTTATCTTCGAATCCATGCGAAACGAATAGTTTAGCTTCAAATACTTTTGATATACATGATTCAGCTTCAACTGCATGCTAAACAAACGAGTTAGCTTCAAATCCATGCGAGACACATGAATTAGCATCACGTCAACGCGAAGTTGATGGCTTAGCTTCAAATCCATGCAAAACGAATGATTTAGCTTCACATACTTGAAAATATAAGTGATATGACTTCAAATGCAGGCGAAACAAACGAGTTAGCTTCAAACCCATGCGAAACACATGATTTAGCATCTAATCAATGCGAAGTAGAAGGCTGACCTTCGAATCCATGCGAAGCAAATGGTTTAGCATCAAATACTTGTGGTATACATGATTTAGCTTTAACAGCATGCGAAACAAACGAGGTAGCTTCAAATCCATGCGAACACATGATTTAGCTTCAAATCAATGCGAAGTAGGAGGCTTATGTTCGAATCCATGCGAAACAAATGGTTTAGCTTCAAATACTTGTGATATACATGATTTAGCTTCAACAGCATGCGAAAGAAACGAGTTAGCTTCAAATCCATGCGAAACACATGATTTAGCTTCAAATCAATGCGAAGTGGAAGGCTTATCTTCGAATCCATGCGAAACGAATAGTTTAGCTTCAAATACTTTTGATATACATGATTCAGCTTCAACTGCATGCTAAACAAACGAGTTAGCTTCAAATCCATGCGAGACACATGAATTAGCATCAAGTCAACGCGAAGTTGATGGCTTAGCTTCAAATCCATGCAAAACGAATGATTTAGCTTCACATACTTGAAAATATAAGTGATATGGCTTCAAATGCAGGCGAAACAAACGAGTTAGCTTCAAACCCATGCGAAACACATGATTTAGCATCTAATCAATGCGAAGTAGAAGGCTGATCTTCGAATCCATACGAAGCAAATGGTGTAGCTTCAAATACTTGTGATATACATGATTTAGCTTCAACAGCATACGAAATAAACGAGTTAGATTCAAATGCATGCGAAACACATGATTTAACTTGAAATCAATGCGAAGTAGAAGGGTTATCTTCGAATCCATGCGAAACAAATGGTTTAGCTGCAAATACTTGTGATACACTTGATTTAGCTTCAACAGCATGCGAAACAAACGAGTTAGACTCAAATCCATGCGAAACACATGATTTAGCTTCAAATCAATGCGAAGTAGAAGGCTTATCTTCGAATCCATGCGAAACAAATGGATTAGCTCCATATACTTGTGATATACATGATTTTTAGCTTCAACAGCATACGAAATAAACGAGTTAGATTCAAATCCATGCGAAACACATGATTTAACTTGAAATCAATGCGAAGTAGAAGGGTTATCTTCGAATCCATGCGAAACAAACGGTTTAGCTGCAAATACTTGTGATATACACGATTTAGCTTCAACAGCATGCGAAACAAACGAGTTAGATTCAAATCCATGCGAACACATGATTTAGCTTCAAATCAATGCGAAGTAGAAGGCTTATGTTCGAATCCAAGCGAAACAATTGGATTAGCTTCATATACTTGCGATATACATGATTTAGCTTCAACAGCATGCGAAATAAACGAGTTGGATTCAAATCCATGCGAAACACATGATTTATCTTCAAATCAATGCGAAGTAGATGCACTATCTTCGAATCCATGCGAAACAAATGGTTTAGCTTCAAATACTTGTGATGTACATGATTTAGCTTCAACAGAATGCGAAACAAACGAGTTAGCTTCAAATCCATGCGAAACACGTGATTTAGCATCTAATAAATGCGAAGTAGAAGGCTGATCTTCGAATCCATGCGAAGCAAATGGTTTGGCTTCATATACTTGTGATACCCTTGATTTATCTTCAACAGCATGCGAATCAAACGAGTTGGATTCAAATCCTTGCGAAACACATGATTTAGCTTCAAATCAATGCAAAGTACATGGGTTATCATCGAATCCATGCGAAACAAATTGTTTAACTTCAAATACTTGTGATATACATGATTTAGCTTCAACAGCAAGCGAAACAAACGAGTTCGATTCAAATCCATGCGGAACACATGATTTAGCTTGAAATCAATGCGAAGTGGAAGGCTTATCTTCGAATCCATGCGAAACGAATAGTTTAGCTTCAAATGCTTGTGATATACATGATTCAGCTTCAACTGCATGCGAAACAAAAAAAGTTACCTTCAAATCCATGTGAAACACATGATTTGGATTCAAATACTTGTGATACACTTGATTTAGCTTCAACAGCATGCGAAATAAAGGAGTTAGCTTCAAGTCCAAACGAAAAACATGATTTAGCATCAATTCAACGCGAAGTTTATGGCTTAGCTTCAAATCCATGCGTAACGAATGATTTAGCTTCAAATCAATGCGAATTAGAAGGGTTATCTTCGAATCCATGCGAAACATATGAAATAGCTTCAAATACTTGTGATATACATGATTTAGCTTCAACAGCATGCGAAAGAAACGAGTTAGCTTCAAACCCATGCGAACACATGATTTAGCTTCAAATCAATGCGATGTAGGAGGCTTATCTTCGAATCCATGCGAATCAAATGGTTTAGCTTCAAATACTTGTGATATACATGACTTAGCTTCAACAGCATGCGAAACAAACGAGTTAGCTTCAAATCCATGCGAAACACATGATTCAGCTTCAAATCAATGCGAAGAAGAAGGGTTATCTTCGAATCCATACGAAACGAATAGATTAGCTTCAAATACTTGTGATATTCACGATTCAGCTTCAACTGCATGCGAAACAAACGAGTTAGCTTCAAATCCATGCGAAACACATGATTTAGATTAAAATCAATGCGAAGTAGAAGGCTTATCTTCGAAACCATGCGAAACAAATGGATTAGCTTCATATACTTGTGATATACATGATTTAGCTTCAACAGCATGCGAAACAAACGAGTTAGCTTCAAATCCATGCGAAACACATGATTTAGCTTCAAATCAATGCGAATTAGAAGGGTTATCTTCGAATACATGCGAAACATATGATATAGCTTCAAATACTTGTGATATACATGATTTAGCTTCAACAACATGCTAAACAAACGAGTTAGCTTCAAGTCCAAACGAAAAACATGATTTAGTATCAAGTCAACGCGAAGTTGATGGCTTTGCTTCAAATCCATGCGAAACGAATGATTTAGCTTCACATACTTGTGAATATAAGTGATATAGCTTCAAATGCAGGCGAAACAAACGAGTCAGCTTCAAACCCATGCTAAACACATGATTTAGCATCTAATCAATGCGAAGTAGAAATCTAATCTTCGAATCCATGCGAAACAAACGGTTTAGCTTCAAATACTTGTGATATGCATGATTTAGCTTCAACAGTATGCGAAACAAACGAGTTAGCTTCAAATCCATGCGAAACGCATGATTTACCATCTAATAAATGCGAAGTAGAAGGCTGATCTTCGAATCCATGCGAAGCAAATGGTTTGGCTTCAAATACTTGTGATACACTTGATTTAGCTTCAACAGAATGCGAAACAAACGAGGTAGCTTCAAGTCCATGCGAACACATGATTTAGCTTCAAATCAATGTGAGGTAGGAGGCTTATCTTCGAATCCATGCGAAACAAATGGTTTAGCTTCAAATACTTGTGATATACATGATATAGCTTCAACAGCATGCGAAACAGACGAGTTAGCTTCAAATCCATCCGAAACACATGATTTAGCTTCAAATCAATGCGAATTAGAAGGGTTATCTTCGATTCCATGCGAAACATATGATATAGCTTCAAATACTTGTGATATACATGATTTAGCTTCAACAGCATGCGAAACAAACGAGTTAGCTTCAAATCCATGCGAAACACATGATTTAGCTTCAAATCAATGCGAAGTGGAAGGCTTATCTTCGAATCCATGCGAAACGAATAGTTTAGCTTCAAATACTTTTGATATACATGATTCAGCTTCAACTGCATGCTAAACAAACGAGTTAGCTTCAAATCCATGCGAGACACATGAATTAGCATCACGTCAACGCGAAGTTGATGGCTTAGCTTCAAATCCATGCAAAACGAATGATTTAGCTTCACATACTTGAAAATATAAGTGATATGACTTCAAATGCAGGCGAAACAAACGAGTTAGCTTCAAACCCATGCGAAACACATGATTTAGCATCTAATCAATGCGAAGTAGAAGGCTGACCTTCGAATCCATGCGAAGCAAATGGTTTAGCATCAAATACTTGTGATATACATGATTCAGCTTCAACTGCATGCGAAACAAACGAGTTAGCTTCAAAACCATGCGAAACACATAAGCTAGATTAAAATCAATGCGAAGTAGAAGGCTTATCTTCGAATAAATGCGAAACAAATGATATAGCTTCAAATACATGTGATATACATGATTTAGTTCCAACAGCATGCGAAACAAACGAGTTAGATTCAAATCCATGCGAAACACATGATTTATCTGCAAATCAATGCGAAGTAGAAGGCTTATCTTGGAAACCATGCGAAACAAATGGATTAGCTTCATATACTTGTGATATACATGATTTAGCTTCAACAGCATGCGAAACAAACGAGTTAGCTTCAAATCCATGCGAAACACATGATTCAGCTTCAAATCAATGCGAAGAAGAAGGGTTATCTTCGAATCCATGCGAAACGAATAGATTAGCTTCAAATACATGTGATATTCACGATTCAGCTTCAACTGCATGCGAAACAAACGAGTTAGCTTCAAATCCATGCGAAACACATGATTTAGATTAAAATCAATGCGAAGTAGAAGGCTTATCTTCGAAACCATGCGAAACAAATGGATTAGCTTCATATACTTGTGATATACATGATTTAGCTTCAACAGCATGCGAAACAAACGAGTTAGCTTCAAATCCATGCGAAACACATGATTTAGCTTCAAATCAATGCGAATTAGAAGGGTTATCTTCGAATACATGCGAAACATATGATATAGCTTCAAATACTTGTGATATACATGATTTAGCTTCAACAACATGCTAAACAAACGAGTTAGCTTCAAGTCCAAACGAAAAACATGATTTAGTATCAAGTCAACGCGAAGTTGATGGCTTTGCTTCAAATCCATGCGAAACGAATGATTTAGCTTCACATACTTGCGAATATAAGTGATATAGCTTCAAATGCAGGCGAAACAAACGAGTCAGCTTCAAACCCATGCTAAACACATGATTTAGCATCTAATCAATGCGAAGTAGAAATCTAATCTTCGAATCCATGCGAAACAAACGGTTTAGCTTCAAATACTTGTGATATGCATGATTTAGCTTCAACAGTATGCGAAACAAACGAGTTAGCTTCAAATCCATGCGAAACGCATGATTTACCATCTAATAAATGCGAAGTAGAAGGCTGATCTTCGAATCCAAGCGAAGCAAATGGTTTGGCTTCAAATACTTGTGATACACTTGATTTAGCTTCAACAGAATGCGAAACAAACGAGGTAGCTTCAAGTCCATGCGAACACATGATTTAGCTTCAAATCAATGCGAGGTAGGAGGCTTATCTTCGAATCCATGCGAAACAAATGGTTTAGCTTCAAATACTTGTGATATACATGATTTAGCTTCAACAGCATGCGAAACAGACGAGTTAGCTTCAAATCCATGCGAAACACATGATTTAGCTTCAAATCAATGCGAAGTGGAAGGCTTATCTTCGAATCCATGCGAAGCAAATGGTTTAGCTTCAAATACTTGTGATATACATGATTTAGCTTCAACAGCATGCGAAACAAACGAGTTAGCTTCAAATCCATGCGAGACACATGAATTAGCATCACGTCAACGCGAAGTTGATGGCTTAGCTTCAAATCCATGCAAAACGAATGATTTAGCTTCACATACTTGAAAATATAAGTGATATGACTTCAAATGCAGGCGAAACAAACGAGTTAGCTTCAAACCCATGCGAAACACATGATTTAGCATCTAATCAATGCGAAGTAGAAGGCTGACCTTCGAATCCATGCGAAGCAAATGGTTTAGCATCAAATACTTGTGATATACATGATTTAGCTTTAACAGCATGCGAAACAAACGAGGTAGCTTCAAATCCATGCGAACACATGATTTAGCTTCAAATCAATGCGAAGTAGGAGGCTTATGTTCGAATCCATGCGAAACAAATGGTTTAGCTTCAAATACTTGTGATATGCATGATTTAGCTTCAACAGAATGCGAAACAAACGAGTTAGCTTCAAATCCATGCGAAACGCATGATTTACCATCTAATAAATGCGAAGTAGAAGGCTGAGCTTCGAATCCATGCGAAGCAAATGGTTTGGCTTCAAATACTTGTGATACACTTGATTTAGCTTCAACAGAATGCGAAACAAACGAGGTAGCTTCAAGTCTATGCGAACACATGATTTAGCTTCAAATCAATGCGAGGTAGGAGGCTTATCTTCCAACCCATGCGAAACGAATGGTTTAGCTTCAAATACTTGTGATATACATGACTTAGCTTCAACAGCATGCGAAACAAACGAGTTAGCTTCAAATCCATGCGAAACACATGATTTAGCTTCAAATCAATGCGAATTAGAAGGGTTATCTTCGAATACATGCGAAACATATGATATAGCTTCAAATACTTGTGATATACATGATTTAGCTTCAACAACATGCTAAACAAACGAGTTAGCTTCAAGTCCAAACGAAAAACATGATTTAGTATCAAGTCGACGCGAAGTTGATGGCTTAGCTTCAAATCCATGCGAAGCGAATGATTTAACTTCAAATACTTGTGATATACATGATTTAGCTTCAACAGCAAGCGAAACAAACGAGTTCGATTCAAATCCATGCGGAACACATGATTTAGCTTGAAATCAATGCGAAGTGGAAGGCTTATCTTCGAATCCATGCGAAACGAATAGTTTAGCTTCAAATGCTTGTGATATACATGATTCAGCTTCAACTGCATGCGAAACAAAAAAATTTACCTTCAAATCCATGTGAAACACATGATTTGGATTCAAATACTTGTGATACACTTGATTTAGCTTCAACAGCATGCGAAATAAAGGAGTTAGCTTCAAGTCCAAACGAAAAACATGATTTAGCATCAATTCAACGCGAAGTTTATGGCTTAGCTTCAAATCCATGCGTAACGAATGATTTAGCTTCAAATCAATGCGAATTAGAAGGGTTATCTTCGAATCCATGCGAAACATATGAAATAGCTTCAAATACTTGTGATACACTTGATTTAGCTTCAACAGAATGCGAAACAAACGAGGTAGCTTCAAGTCTATGCGAACACATGATTTAGCTTCAAATCAATGCGAGGTATGAGGCTTATCTTCCAACCCATGCGAAACAAATGGTTTAGCTTCAAATACTTGTGATATACATGACTTAGCTTCAACAGCATGCGAAACAAACGAGTTAGCTTCAAATCCATGCGAAACACATGATTTAGCTTCAAATCAATGCGAATTAGAAGGGTTATCTTCGAATCCATGCGAAACATATGATATAGCTTCAAATACTTGTGATATACATGATTTAGCTTCAACAACATGCTAAACAAACGAGTTAGCTTCAAGTCCAAACGAAAAACATGATTTAGTATCAAGTCAACGCGAAGTTGATGGCTTTGCTTCAAATAAATGCGAAACGAATGATTTAGCTTGACATACTTGTGAATATAAGTGATATAGCTTCATATGCAGGCGAAACAAACGAGTTAGCTTCAAACCCATGCTAAACACATGATTTAGTATCTAATCAATGCGAAGTAGAAGGCTGATTTTAGAATCCATGCGAAGCAAATGGTTTAGCTTCAAATACTTGTGATATACATGATTTAGTTTCAACAGCATGCGAAACAAACGAGTTAGATTCAAATCCATGCGAAACACATGATTTAGCTTCAAATCAATGCGAAGTAGAAGGGTTACCTTCGAATCCATGCGAAACAAATGGTTTAGCTTCAAATACTTGTGATATACATGACTTAGCTTCAACAGCATGCGAAACAAACGAGTTAGCTTCAAATCCATGCGAAACACAAAATTTAGCTTCAAATCAATGCGAATTAGAAGGGTTATCTTCGAATACATGCGAAACATATGATATAGCTTCAAATACTTGTGATATACATGATTTAGCTTCAACAACATGCTAAACAAACGAGTTAGCTTCAAGTCCAAACGAAAAACATGATTTAGTATCAAGTCGACGCGAAGTTGATGGCTTAGCTTCAAATCCATGCGAAGCGAATGATTTAACTTCAAATACTTGTGATATACATGATTTAGCTTCAACAGCAAGCGAAACAAACGAGTTCGATTCAAATCCATGCGGAACACATGATTTAGCTTGAAATCAATGCGAAGTGGAAGGCTTATCTTCGAATCCATGCGAAACGAATAGTTTAGCTTCAAATGCTTGTGATATACATGATTCAGCTTCAACTGCATGCGAAACAAAAAAATTTACCTTCAAATCCATGTGAAACACATGATTTGGATTCAAATACTAGTGATACACTTGATTTAGCTTCAACAGCATGCGAAATAAAGGAGTTAGCTTCAAGTCCAAACGAAAAACATGATTTAGCATCAATTCAACGCGAAGTTTATGGCTTAGCTTCAAATCCATGCGTAACGAATGATTTAGCTTCAAATCAATGCGAATTAGAAGGGTTATCTTCGAATCCATGCGAAACATATGAAATAGCTTCAAATACTTGTGATATACATGATTTAGCTTCAACAGCATGCGAAAGAAACGAGTTAGCTTCAAATCCATGCGAACACATGATTTAGCTTCAAATCAATGCGATGTAGGAGGCTTATCTTCGAATCCATGAGAATCAAATGGTTTAGCTTCAAATACTTGTGATATACATGACTTAGCTTCAACAGCATGCGAAACAAACGAGTTAGCTTCAAATCCATGCGAAACACAAGATTTAGCTTCAAATCAATGCGAATTAGAAGGGTTATCTTCGAACCCATGCGAAACATATGATATAGCTTCAAATACTTGTGATATACATGATTTAGCTTTAACAACATGCTAAACAAACGAGTTAGCTTCAAGTCCAAACGAAAAACATGATTTAGTATCAAGTCAACGCGAAGTTGATGGCTTTGCTTCAAATCCATGCGAAACGAATGATTTAGCTTCACATACTTGTGAATATAAGTGATATAGCTTCAAATGCAGGCGAAACAAACGAGTTAGCTTCAAACCCATGCTAAACACATGATTTAGCATCAAATCAATGCGAGGTAGGAGGCTTATATTCGAATCCATGCGAAACAAATAGTTTAGCTTCTAATACTTGTGATATACATGACTTAGCTTCAACAGCATGCGAAACAAACGAGTTAGCTTCAAATCCATGCGAAACACAAAATTTAGCTTCAAATCAATGCGAATTAGAAGGGTTATCTTCGAATACATGCGAAACATATGATATAGCTTCAAATACTTGTGATATACATGATTTAGCTTCAACAACATGCTAAACAAACGAGTTAGCTTCAAGTCCAAACGAAAAACATGATTTAGTATCAAGTCAACGCGAAGTTGATGGCTTTGCTTCAAATCCATGCGAAACGAATGATTTAGCTTCACATACTTGTGAATATAAGTGATATAGCTTCAAATGCAGGCGAAACAAACGAGTCAGCTTCAAACCCATGCTAAACACATGATTTAGCATCTAATCAATGCGAAGTAGAAATCTAATCTTCGAATCCATGCGAAACAAACGGTTTAGCTTCAAATACTTGTGATATTTATGATTTAGCTTCAACAGTATGCGAAACAAACGAGTTAGCTTCAAATCCATGCGAAACGCATGATTTACCATCTAATAAATGCGAAGTAGAAGGCTGATCTTCGAATCCATGCGAAGCAAATGGTTTGGCTTCAAATACTTGTGATACACTTGATTTAGCTTCAACAGAATGCGAAACAAACGAGGTAGCTTCAAGTCCATGCGAACACATGATTTAGCTTCAAATCAATGCGAGGTAGGAGGCTTATCTTCGAATCCATGCGAAACAAATGGTTTAGCTTCAAATACTTGTGATATACATGATATAGCTTCAACAGCATGCGAAACAGACGAGTTAGCTTCAAATCCATCCGAAACACATGATTTAGCTTCAAATCAATGCGAATTAGAAGGGTTATCTTCGATTCCATGCGAAACATATGATATAGCTTCAAATACTTGTGATATACATGATTTAGCTTCAACAGCATGCGAAACAAACGAGTTAGCTTCAAATCCATGCGAAACACATGATTTAGCTTCAAATCAATGCGAAGTGGAAGGCTTATCTTCGAATCCATGCGAAACGAATAGTTTAGCTTCAAATACTTTTGATATACATGATTCAGCTTCAACTGCATGCTAAACAAACGAGTTAGCTTCAAATCCATGCGAGTCACATGAATTAGCATCACGTCAACGCGAAGTTGATGGCTTAGCTTCAAATCCATGCAAAACGAATGATTTAGCTTCACATACTTGAAAATATAAGTGATATGACTTCAAATGCAGGCGAAACAAACGAGTTAGCTTCAAACCCATGCGAAACACATGATTTAGCATCTAATCAATGCGAAGTAGAAGGCTGACATTCGAATCCATGCGAAGCAAATGGTTTAGCATCAAATACTTGTGATATACATGATTCAGCTTCAACTGCATGCGAAACAAACGAGTTAGCTTCAAAACCATGCGAAACACATAAGCTAGATTAAAATCAATGCGAAGTAGAAGGCTTATCTTCGAAACCATGCGAAACAAATGGATTAGCTTCATATACTTGTGATATACATGATTTAGCTTCAACAGCATGCGAAACAAACGAGTTAGCTTCAAATCCATGCGAAACACATGATTTAGCTTCAAATCAATGCGAATTAGAAGGGTTATCTTCGAATACATGCGAAACATATGATATAGCTTCAAATACTTGTGATATACATGATTTAGCTTCAACAACATGCTAAACAAACGAGTTAGCTTCAAGTCCAAACGAAAAACATGATTTAGTATCAAGTCAACGCGAAGTTGATGGCTTTGCTTCAAATCCATGCGAAACGAATGATTTAGCTTCACATACTTGCGAATATAAGTGATATAGCTTCAAATGCAGGCGAAACAAACGAGTCAGCTTCAAACCCATGCTAAACACATGATTTAGCATCTAATCAATGCGAAGTAGAAATCTAATCTTCGAATCCATGCGAAACAAACGGTTTAGCTTCAAATACTTGTGATATGCATGATTTAGCTTCAACAGTATGCGAAACAAACGAGTTAGCTTCAAATCTATGCGAAACGCATGATTTACCATCTAATAAATGCGAAGTAGAAGGCTGATCTTCGAATCCATGCGAAGCAAATGGTTTGGCTTCAAATACTTGTGATACACTTGATTTAGCTACAACAGAATGCGAAACAAACGAGGTAGCTTCAAGTCCATGCGAACACATGATTTAGCTTCAAATCAATGCGAGGTAGGAGGCTTATCTTCGAATCCATGCGAAACAAATGGTTTAGCTTCAAATACTTGTGATATACATGATTTAGCTTCAACAGCATGCGAAACAGACGAGTTAGCTTCAAATCCATCCGAAACACATGATTTAGCTTCAAATCAATTCGAATTAGAAGGGTTATCTTCGATTCCATGCGAAACATATGATATAGCATCAAATACTTGTGATATACATGATTTAGCTTCAACAGCATGCGAAACAAACGAGTTAGCTTCAAATCCATGCGAAACACATGATTTAGCTTCAAATCAATGCGAAGTGGAAGGCTTATATTCGAATCCATGCGAAACGAATAGTTTAGCTTCAAATACTTTTGATATACATGATTCAGCTTCAACTGCATGCTAAACAAACGAGTTAGCTTCAAATCCATGCGAGACACATGAATTAGCATCACGTCAACGCGAAGTTGATGGCTTAGCTTCAAATCCATGCAAGACGAATGATTTAGCTTCACATACTTGAAAATATAAGTGATATGACTTCAAATGCAGGCGAAACAAACGAGTTAGCTTCAAACCCATGCGAAACACATGATTTAGCATCTAATCAATGCGAAGTAGAAGGCTGACCTTCGAATCCATGCGAAGCAAATGGTTTAGCATCAAATACTTGTGATATACATGATTTAGCTTTAACAGCATGCGAAACAAACGAGGTAGCTTCAAATCCATGCGAACACATGATTTAGCTTCAAATCAATGCGAAGTAGGAGGCTTATGTTCGAATCCATGCGAAACAAATGGTTTAGCTTCAAATACTTGTGATATGCATGATTTAGCTTCAACAGAATGCGAAACAAACGAGTTAGCTTCAAATCCATGCGAAACGCATGATTTACCATCTAATAAATGCGAAGTAGAAGGCTGAGCTTCGAATCCATGCGAAGCAAATGGTTTGGCTTCAAATACTTGTGATACACTTGATTTAGCTTCAACAGAATGCGAAACAAACGAGGTAGCTTCAAGTCTATGCGAACACATGATTTAGCTTCAAATCAATGCGAGGTAGGAGGCTTATCTTCCAACCCATGCGAAACGAATGGTTTAGCTTCAAATACTTGTGATATACATGACTTAGCTTCAACAGCATGCGAAACAAACGAGTTAGCTTCAAGTCCATGCGAAACACATGATTTAGCTTCAAATCAATGCGAATTAGAAGGGTTATCTTCGAATACATGCGAAACATATGATATAGCTTCAAATACTTGTGATATACATGATTTAGCTTCAACAACATGCTAAACAAACGAGTTAGCTTCAAGTCCAAACGAAAAACATGATTTAGTATCAAGTCAACGCGAAGTTGATGGCTTAGCTTCAAATCCATGCGAAGCGAATGATTTAACTTCAAATACTTGTGATATACATGATTTAGCTTCAACAGCAAGCGAAACAAACGAGTTCGATTCAAATCCATGCGGAACACATGATTTAGCTTGAAATCAATGCGAAGTGGAAGGCTTATCTTCGAATCCATGCGAAACGAATAGTTTAGCTTCAAATGCTTGTGATATACATGATTCAGCTTCAACTGCATGCGAAACAAAAAAGTTTACCTTCAAATCCATGTGAAACACATGATTTGGATTCAAATACTTGTGATACACTTGATTTAGCTTCAACAGCATGCGAAATAAAGGAGTTAGCTTCAAGTCCAAACGAAAAACATGATTTAGCATCAATTCAACGCGAAGTTTATGGCTTAGCTTCAAATCCATGCGTAACGAATGATTTAGCTTCAAATCAATGCGAATTAGAAGGGTTATCTTCGAATCCATGCGAAACATATGAAATAGCTTCAAATACTTGTGATACACTTGATTTAGCTTCAACAGAATGCGAAACAAACGAGGTAGCTTCAAGTCTATGCGAACACATGATTTAGCTTCAAATCAATGCGAGGTATGAGGCTTATCTTCCAACCCATGCGAAACAAATGGTTTAGCTTCAAATACTTGTGATATACATGACTTAGCTTCAACAGCATGCGAAACAAACGAGTTAGCTTCAAATCCATGCGAAACACATGATTTAGCTTCAAATCAATGCGAATTAGAAGGGTTATCTTCGAATCCATGCGAAACATATGATATAGCTTCAAATACTTGTGATATACATGATTTAGCTTCAACAACATGCTAAACAAACGAGTTAGCTTCAAGTCCAAACGAAAAACATGATTTAGTATCAAGTCAACGCGAAGTTGATGGCTTTGCTTCAAATAAATGCGAAACGAATGATTTAGCTTGACATACTTGTGAATATAAGTGATATAGCTTCATATGCAGGCGAAACAAACGAGTTAGCTTCAAACCCATGCTAAACACATGATTTAGTATCTAATCAATGCGAAGTAGAAGGCTGATTTTAGAATCCATGCGAAGCAAATGGTTTAGCTTCAAATACTTGTGATATACATGATTTAGTTTCAACAGCATGCGAAACAAACGAGTTAGATTCAAATCCATGCGAAACACATGATTTAGCTTCAAATCAATGCGAAGTAGAAGGGTTACCTTCGAATCCATGCGAAACAAATGGTTTAGCTTCAAATACTTGTGATATACATGACTTAGCTTCAACAGCATGCGAAACAAACGAGTTAGCTTCAAATCCATGCGAAACACAAAATTTAGCTTCAAATCAATGCGAATTAGAAGGGTTATCTTCGAATACATGCGAAACATATGATATAGCTTCAAATACTTGTGATATACATGATTTAGCTTCAACAACATGCTAAACAAACGAGTTAGCTTCAAGTCCAAACGAAAAACATGATTTAGTATCAAGTCGACGCGAAGTTGATGGCTTAGCTTCAAATCCATGCGAAGCGAATGATTTAACTTCAAATACTTGTGATATACATGATTTAGCTTCAACAGCAAGCGAAACAAACGAGTTCGATTCAAATCCATGCGGAACACATGATTTGGATTCAAATACTTGTGATACACTTGATTTAGCTTCAACAGCATGCGAAATAAAGGAGTTAGCTTCAAGTCCAAACGAAAAACATGATTTAGCATCAATTCAACGCGAAGTTTATGGCTTAGCTTCAAATCCATGCGTAACGAATGATTTAGCTTCAAATCAATGCGAATTAGAAGGGTTATCTTCGAATCCATGCGAAACATATGAAATAGCTTCAAATACTTGTGATATACATGATTTAGCTTCAACAGCATGCGAAAGAAACGAGTTAGCTTCAAATCCATGCGAACACATGATTTAGCTTCAAATCAATGCGATGTAGGAGGCTTATCTTCGAATCCATGCGAATCAAATGGTTTAGCTTCAAATACTTGTGATATACATGACTTAGCTTCAACAGCATGCGAAACAAACGAGTTAGCTTCAAATCCATGCGAAACACAAGATTTAGCTTCAAATCAATGCGAATTAGAAGGGTTATCTTCGAATCCATGCGAAACATATGATATAGCTTCAAATACTTGTGATATACATGATTTAGCTTCAACAACATGCTAAACAAACGAGTTAGCTTCAAGTCCAAACGAAAAACATGATTTAGTATCAAGTCAACGCGAAGTTGATGGCTTTGCTTCAAATCCATGCGAAACGAATGATTTTGCTTCACATACTTGTGAATATAAGTGATATAGCTTCAAATGCAGGCGAAACAAACGAGTTAGCTTCAAACCCATGCTAAACACATGATTTAGCATCTAATCAATGCGAAGTAGAAGGCTAATCTTCGAATCCATGCGAAACAAATGGTTTAGCTTCAAATACTTGTGATACACTTGATTTAGCTTCAATAGCATGCGAAGCAAACGAGTTAGCTTCAAATCCATGCGAAACATATGATTTATCATCTAATCAATGCGAAGTAGAAGGCTGATCTTCGAATCCATGCGAAGCAAATGGATTGGCTTCAAATACTTGTGATACACTTGATTTAGCTTCAACAGAATGCGAAACAAACGAGGTAGCTCCAAGTCCATGCGAACACATGATTTAGCTTCAAATCAATGCGAGGTAGGAGGCTTATATTCGAATCCATGCGAAACAAATAGTTTAGCTTCTAATACTTGTGATATACATGACTTAGCTTCAACAGCATGCGAAACAAACGAGTTAGCTTCAAATCCATGCGAAACACAAAATTTAGCTTCAAATCAATGCGAATTAGAAGGGTTATCTTCGAATACATGCGAAACATATGATATAGCTTCAAATACTTGTGATATACATGATTTAGCTTCAACAACATGCTAAACAAACGAGTTAGCTTCAAGTCCAAACGAAAAACATGATTTAGTATCAAGTCAACGCGAAGTTGATGGCTTTGCTTCAAATCCATGCGAAACGAATGATTTAGCTTCACATACTTGTGAATATAAGTGATATAGCTTCAAATGCAGGCGAAACAAACGAGTCAGCTTCAAACCCATGCTAAACACATGATTTAGCATCTAATCAATGCGAAGTAGAAATCTAATCTTCGAATCCATGCGAAACAAACGGTTTAGCTTCAAATACTTGTGATATTTATGATTTAGCTTCAACAGTATGCGAAACAAACGAGTTAGCTTCAAATCCATGCGAAACGCATGATTTACCATCTAATAAATGCGAAGTAGAAGGCTGATCTTCGAATCCATGCGAAGCAAATGGTTTGGCTTCAAATACTTGTGATACACTTGATTTAGCTTCAACAGAATGCGAAACAAACGAGGTAGCTTCAAGTCCATGCGAACACATGATTTAGCTTCAAATCAATGCGAGGTAGGAGGCTTATCTTCGAATCCATGCGAAACAAATGGTTTAGCTTCAAATACTTGTGATATACATGATTTAGCTTCAACAGCATGCGAAACAAACGAGTTAGCTTCAAATCCATCCGAAACACATGATTTAGCTTCAAATCAATGCGAATTAGAAGGGTTATCTTCGATTCCATGCGAAACATATGATATAGCTTCAAATACTTGTGATATACATGATTTAGCTTCAACAGCATGCGAAACAAACGAGTTAGCTTCAAATCCATGCGAAACACATGATTTAGCTTCAAATCAATGCGAAGTGGAAGGCTTATCTTCGAATCCATGCGAAACGAATAGTTTAGCTTCAAATACTTTTGATATACATGAATCAGCTTCAACTGCATGCTAAACAAACGAGTTAGCTTCAAATCCATGCGAGACACATGAATTAGCATCACGTCAACGCGAAGTTGATGGCTTAGCTTCAAATCCATGCAAAACGAATGATTTAGCTTCACATACTTGAAAATATAAGTGATATGACTTCAAATGCAGGCGAAACAAACGAGTTAGCTTCAAACCCATGCGAAACACATGATTTAGCATCTAATCAATGCGAAGTAGAAGGCTGACCTTCGAATCCATGCGAAGCAAATTGTTTAGCATCAAATACTTGTGATATACATGATTTAGCTTTAACAGCATGCGAAACAAACGAGGTAGCTTCAAATCCATGCGAACACATGATTTAGCTTCAAATCAATGCGAAGTAGGAGGCTTATCTTCGAATCCATGCGAATCAAATGGTTTAGCTTCAAATACTTGTGATATGCATGATTTAGCTTCAACAGAATGCGAAACAAACGAGTTAGCTTCAAATCCATGCGAAACGCATGATTTACCATCTAATAAATGCGAAGTAGAAGGCTGAGCTTCGAATCCATGCGAAGCAAATGGTTTGGCTTCAAATACTTGTGATACACTTGATTTAGCTTCAACAGAATGCGAAACAAACGAGGTAGCTTCAAGTCTATGCGAACACATGATTTAGCTTCAAATCAATGCGAGGTAGGAGGCTTAGCTTCAACAGCATGCGAAACAAACGAGTTAGCTTCAAATCCATGCGAAACACATGATTTAGCTTCAAATCAATGCGAATTAGAAGGGTTATCTTCGAATCCATGCGAAACATATGATATAGCTTCAAATACTTGTGATATACATGATTTAGCTTCAACAACATGCTAAACAAACGAGTTAGCTTCAAGTCCAAACGAAAAACATGATTTAGTATCAAGTCAACGCGAAGTTGATGGCTTTGCTTCAAATAAATGCGAAACGAATGATTTAGCTTCACATACTTGTAAGTGATATAGCTTCATATGCAGGCGAAACAAACGAGTTAGCTTCAAACCCATGCTAAACACATGATTTAGCATCTAATCAATGCGAAGTAGAAGGCTGATTTTAGAATCCATGCGAAGCAAATGGTTTAGCTTCAAATACTTGTGATATACATGATTTAGTTTCAACAGCATGCGAAACAAACGAGTTAGATTCAAATCCATGCGAAACACATGATTTAGCTTCAAATCAATGCGAAGTAGAAGGGTTACCTTCGAATCCATGCGAAACAAATGGTTTAGCTTCAAATACTTGTGATATACATGACTTAGCTTCAACAGCATGCGAAACAAACGAGTTAGCTTCAAATCCATGCGAAACACAAGATTTAGCTTCAAATCAATACGAATTAGAAGGGTTATCTTCGAATCCATGCGAAACATATGATATAGCTTCAAATACTTGTGATATACATGATTTAGCTTCAACAGAATGCGAAACAAACGAGTTAGCTTCAAATCCATGCGTAACGCATGATTTACCATCTAATAAATGCGAAGTAGAAGGCTGATTTTCGAATCCATGCGAAGCAAATGGTTTGGCTTCAAATACTTGTGATACACTTGATTTAGCTTCAACAGAATGCGAAATAAACGAGGTAGCTTCAAGTCCATGCGAACACATGATTTACCATCTAATAAATGCGAAGTAGAAGGCTGAGCTTCGAATCCATGCGAAGCAAATGGTTTGGCTTCAAATACTTGTGATACACTTGATTTAGCTTCAACAGAATGCGAAACAAACGAGGTAGCTTCAAATCCATGCGAAACACATGATTTAGCTTCAAATCAATGCGAAGAAGAAGGGTTATCTTCGAATCCATGCGAAACGAATAGATTAGCTTCAAATACTTGTGATATTCATGATTCAGCATCAACTGCATGCGAAACAAACGAGTTAGCTTCAAATCCATGCGAAACACATGATTTAGCATCAAGTCAACGCGAAGTTGATGGCTTAGCTTCAAATCCATGCGAAGCGAATGATTTAGCTTCAAATACATGTGATATACATGATTTAGTTCCAACAGCATGCGAAACAAACGAGTTAGATTCAAATCCATGCGAAACACATGATTTATCTGCAAATCAATGCGAAGTAGAAGGCTTATCTTCGAAACCATGCGAAACAAATGGATTAGCTTCATATACTTGTGATATACATGATTTAGCTTCAACAGCATGCGAAACAAACGAGTTAGCTTCAAATCCATGCGAAACACATGATTCAGCTTCAAATCAATGCGAAGAAGAAGGGTTATCTTCGAATCCATGCGAAACGAATAGATTAGCTTCAAATACTTGTGATATTCACGATTCAGCTTCAACTGCATGCGCAACAAACGAGTTAGCTTCAAATGCATGCGAAACACATGATTTAGATTAAAATCAATGCGAAGTAGAAGGCTTATCTTCGAAACCATGCGAAACAAATGGATTAGCTTCATATACTTGTGATATACATGATTTAGCTTCAACAGCATGCGAAACAAACGAGTTAGCTTCAAATCCATGCGAAACACATGATTTAGCTTCAAATCAATGCGAATTAGAAGGGTTATCTTCGAATACATGCGAAACATATGATATAGCTTCAAATACTTGTGATATACATGATTTAGCTTCAACAACATGCTAAACAAACGAGTTAGCTTCAAGTCCAAACGAAGAACATGATTTAGTATCAAGTCAACGCGAAGTTGATGGCTTTGCTTCAAATCCATGCGAAACGAATGATTTAGCTTCACATACTTGTGAATATAAGTGATATAGCTTCAAATGCAGGCGAAACAAACGAGTCAGCTTCAAACCCATGCTAAACACATGATTTAGCATCTAATCAATGCGAAGTAGAAATCTAATCTTCGAATCCATGCGAAACAAACGGTTTAGCTTCAAATACTTGTGATATGCATGATTTAGCTTCAACAGTATGCGAAACAAACGAGTTAGCTTCAAATCCATGCGAAACGCATGATTTACCATCTAATAAATGCGAAGTAGAAGGCTGATCTTCGAATCCATGCGAAGCAAATGGTTTGGCTTCAAATACTTGTGATACACTTGATTTAGCTTCAACAGAATGCGAAACAAACGAGGTAGCTTCAAGTCCATGCGAACACATGATTTAGCTTCAAATCAATGCGAGGTAGGAGGCTTATCTTCGAATCCATGCGAAACAAATGGTTTAGCTTCAAATACTTGTGATATACATGATTTAGCTTCAACAGCATGCGAAACAAACGAGTTAGCTTCAAATCCATCCGAAACACATGATTTAGCTTCAAATCAATGCGAATTAGAAGGGTTATCTTCGATTCCATGCGAAACATATGATATAGCTTCAAATACTTGTGATATACATGATTTAGCTTCAACAGCATGCGAAACAAACGAGTTAGCTTCAAATCCATGCGAAACACATGATTTAGCTTCAAATCAATGCGAAGTGGAAGGCTTTTCTTCGAATCCATGCGAAACGAATAGTTTAGCTTCAAATACTTTTGATATACATGATTCAGCTTCAACTGCATGCTAAACAAACGAGTTAGCTTCAAATCCATGCGAGACACATGAATTAGCATCACGTCAACGCGAAGTTGATGGCTTAGCTTCAAATCCATGCAAAACGAATGATTTAGCTTCACATACTTGAAAATATAAGTGATATGACTTCAAATGCAGGCGAAACAAACGAGTTAGCTTCAAACCCATGCGAAACACATGATTTAGCATCTAATCAATGCGAAGTAGAAGGCTGACCTTCGAATCCATGCGAAGCAAATGGTTTAGCATCAAATACTTGTGAAAATATACATGATTTAGCTTTAACAGCATGCGAAACAAACGAGGTAGCTTCAAATCCATGCGAACACATGATTTAGCTTCAAATCAATGCGAAGTAGGAGGCTTATCTTCGAATCCATGCGAAACAAATGGTTTAGCTTCAAATACTTGTGATATGCATGATTTAGCTTCAACAGAATGCGAAACAAACGAGTTAGCTTCAAATCCATGCGAAACGCATGATTTACCATCTAATAAATGCGAAGTAGAAGGCTGAGCTTCGAATCCATGCGAAGCAAATGGTTTGGCTTCAAATACTTGTGATACACTTGATTTAGCTTCAACAGAATGCGAAACAAACGAGGTAGCTTCAAGTCTATGCGAACACATGATTTAGCTTCAAATCAATGCGAGGTAGGAGGCTTATCTTCCAACCCATGCGAAACAAATGGTTTAGCTTCAAATACTTGTGATATACATGACTTAGCTTCAACAGCATGCGAAACAAACGAGTTAGCTTCAAGTCCATGCGAACACATGATTTAAAATCTAATAAATGCGAAGTAGAAGGCTGAGCTTCGAATCCATGCGAAGCAAATGGTTTGGCTTCAAATACTTGTGATACACTTGATTTAGCTTCAACAGAATGCGAAACAAACGAGGTAGCTTCAAATCCATGCGAAACACATGATTTAGCTTCAAATCAATGCGAAGAAGAAGGGTTATCTTCGAATCCATGCGAAACGAATAGATTAGCTTCAAATACTTGTGATATTCATGATTCAGCTTCAACTGCATGCGAAACAAACGAGTTAGCTTCAAATCCATGCGAAACACATGATTTAGCATCAAGTCAACGCGAAGTTGATGGCTTAGCTTCAAATCCATGCGAAGCGAATGATTTAGCTTCACATACTTGTGAATATAAGTGATATAGCTTCAAATGCAGGCGAAACAAACGAGTTAGCTTCAAACCCATGCGAAACACATGATTTAGCTTCAAATCAATGCGAAGTATATGGATTACCTTCGAAACCATGCGAAAGAAATTGTTTAACTTCAAATACTTGTGATATACATGATTTAGCTTCAACAGCATGCGAAACAAACGAGTTAGCTTCAAATCCATGCGAAACACATGATTTAGCATCAAGTCAACGCGAAGTTGATGGCTTAGCTTCAAATCCATGCGAAGCGAATGATTTAGCTTCACATACTTGAGAATTTAAGTGATATAGCTTCAAATGCAGGCGAAACAAACGAGTTAGCTTCAAACCCATGCGAAACACATGATATAGCTTCAAATCGATGCGAAGTATATGGATTATCTTCGAAACCATGCGAAACAAATTGTTTAACTTCAAATACTTGTGATATACATGATTTAGCTTCAACAGCATGCGAAAC